>NW_024582082.1:7392476-7456250 GCF_017639235.1 Corvus kubaryi | reverse complement strand
CCCCTCCTCCAGGCAGCCTTGAAACTGAGCACAACACACTGCGCCTCTGCAGCTTCCTTCTCACATAGATGTGCCGTCCCATTATTCACTCTCGCAGCTTCGGAAGTACACACCACATTGTGCCTATGTGCCTTTTTTCTAGGATAGACGTCTGCCTTGCTTTCAGTCTCGCGGCTCCTTTGGCAGCCTCCAGCAGCTGCTCTCATGGAGAACGGCCGCAGAAGTAAAAGCTAGTGCTGGGCTGCAACTTCGCCTTCCGCACGCAAGCACCACCAAACTCACCGGTGCACTCTGCACTACCCTCCTCCGCTGCGTCCTTCCATCGTGTTCTCCGAAACTCGGAGACTGAAGGGAAGTGCAAAGGCTTGCACAGACATCTGCAAGAGGACTAGGCAGCAGCAGCAGCAGATGTAACTGCCGTGGAACTTCCTCCTTCCCAACGCTGTAAGGTGAATTCAGCAGGCAGGAGAGTGGCGGCCACGCTCGTCTTGCAGCCCGTACGCCGCACACCCGAGCCCGGAGTTCCACGGCTTCGTTCTTCGCCTTTTCGAACACACCGCACCTTGGTTCTCTCGGAGGCGGACGGTTGTCTGCTTGTTGCCCGGAACACTGTGCCTGTCAGCGAAGTGCTCCAGAGCACTGCTTCTGCCGAAACACGCCTGAGCCGTGCCCCTTTCCTTCTGAGCGCGATGTACAGCCTCTCTGGTCGTCTGAATGGAAAGGGAAAGCCTCTCGCACAATGAACAGTGCCAGGACGACAAGCTCGCCCGGCGTTTGCCCCTGACACTTGCGGGAACTCGTAGCTGCAAGCACCTTCCAGGGGCAGTCCTCTTTCCCTCACAACCTGCAAAGCGCCTGTCAGATGGTGGTGCTGTCTGCTCGCTCCTTCTCGCCTCCAGCGTACCCTGGCGCACACTGCAGTCTCGCAAGGAGCAAAAGTCTTCGGTAGCCGTCCCGCACAGAAGAGAGGTGCAAGGACAAAACCACCTTCTTCATCAGCTCTTCTCGTGGCCCAAATTGTGGTGCTGCTTTAGACATCTTGCACACTGAAAGACTCCTCCGGCAAGTGCTTCTCCCCTGGCACACTTCGCTGAGCGAGAGCTACGTGGGCAGCGCGGACTCAGTGAAACCGAAATGGTGCCCTTGTAGCTGGAGCCGAGGAAAAAAACCGTGCACGGTACACCGTGGCTGCGTGCAGCACGCCCGCGGAAAAGCGGCAAAGTTCAATGTAGTCACTCGCCTTCTCTTCCGGACAACGTAAGGCGAAGAACTTCTTTATCAGAGAGGTGTTTCCATTTACGTGAAAGACGGAAAAAAGTTTAATTACTTGTACAAACACTTTGCAACCTGTGGGCTGATATGGAGATGAACTTCCTTTTAATGTTTCCCCCCGAAGATACATAACATCATCAGCTACTTTTCTGTCTTCTCATTGATAGAAGGAATGTAGTGTGCGTGCACAGGATATTCAATATTGATAAAAGTATTGCTGGTGGGTGGGAATCATGGCGAAACACCCTTAAAGGTGCCTGGCTGACAGCAGAGGGAGGTACTTGTGAGCTGATTTTTACCAGCCACAGGATGGGAGGGGAGATAACTAGAAGGCTCAGGAAACCCAGCACAGGTTTGTATCCAGGCATTGTGTGTGCAAGAGCAACAGAAAATCAGTTTCTCTTGTAAACCATTAGAAACCTCTTTGTGTTTATCAAAACATGCAAAATATGTAATTTAGATGACTGGCTGGTATAATGGGCTACAGAAAGCTCATCTGCCACCTTAAGTAGGATTGGGAATGCAATCAGCTCTCAGAGCTGAAAAAAGAGCTCACAACAATGGTTTTAGGCACAGAGACGAAAAAACCTCCTTTTGAGTATCCACGGACTAACAGTGGTTTTTTCCAAAAGAAACCTTCTATTGATATATTCCCATTCTGCTCCTAATAGAAGGATGAAGGATAATTAGAAGGAAAATTAATGAAATTGTAAGCCTAGTGATTTTGATCAATTCCCAATTCCTGATAAATTTGTTTGCAATGGTGGAAAACACTACACCATTCTACTCCACCTAATATCAGCAGCCATGGTCTGAAGGGTCCTGCCTGCAAGCTGATTGAGAGGGTCTGCCAACATGCTGATATTGCATTTCCATCCAGCTCTATGATGCTGGGCTGGAGTTGCAGTCAAGTTACACAGAGGCAGACGGGAGAGAGCCTCTGATGAAATTCCCTAGAGAAGGAGTTTCTTGTCTCAACTGTTCTTGCTCTTAGTCACAGTCCTGTTTGGTCTACCTCTGGGTAAAGGCGCCAGTTTAAGCTGCCAGTAACAATCAAGGTCATAGTTTGACTTTGATGTGCAATTGTATTCCTGTTCTTAATCAGTTCCCTGAGCATGTGAGTCACTCTGTGGGTGTCTTAAGCTCCAACCAGACACCGGAGGATGAGCTGTTCCCATGTGCCTCTACCTTCCTGGCAATGCACCTTGAGGCCTGGGACTAATGAACTTAGGGAAGCACTACACCTCCCAGGAGATTGCAACCACCACTGGGGTTAAACAGAGTGGTGGAAGTGAAGGCCAGTGTTCAAGGCATTGGCTCATGTGGGATAATAGGGGAGAGGGAAAGAGGGACACTGAATGCAACATCAGGTCAAAGGAGAAGAATAGTGAGCAACTCTTTTGACTTTGCAGAGTAGACTCCTATTGTGGTCTATGTTAGGTAATTTCCGGGGACGAAAATCTATAGGAAAATAGTATTTTTTGCCAGAGAGGTGTCACGATCCGCTAATACAAGCGAGGGTCGTGATGGTTCGTTTATAGATCTCAGAGTGCAAAAAGACACAAGGGATTTCAGTTTTACTCAAAACAGTGCACCTTTATTAAGTGCCCACAACACGGTAATATGATAGAGGAGAGAAAGAGAGAGAGAGATAAAGAAAACAAAGTAAAAGGGTAGAGAGGAAGAAAAGGGGGGTAATAGCTACCAACGGATGAGACGAAGTCCTCGTGGCCTTCTGCCAATAGATTCGTCTTCTTTCCATGGGGAGATCTCATCTCAGTTATTTTAGAAAGTCCCTTTATAGTCTTTTTCAGAAGCGAGGGGCAACTGGCCAATACCATATCTATGTTTCATAATAACACTGCAAAACTACAAGCTAGCACTAACTATCACAGGTACATACCAAGCACGCCTTTCATAGGCAGTACTGCCTGCCATGATTTGCAGCCTAGCAGCGTTAGCTGACATGAGTTTAGCAGTGCTCTCACTTCTGCTTTCTAGCTGTATCTCCACATCTTCCTCCTTTCCCCAAGAGGTGGGGCAAATCTACAGCCGTTGTTATGAGGCCCGTTGCTTTGGGAAACAGGTACAGGACAGGTGTACAGGACAGGTCATTCCTTTCCATTTCAGCACAGTCCTTCCCACCTGGGCAGCAAGAATGGCACAGTCCACTGTGACCTGCACTAATTTCCTCAGGAATGCGTACCAGTTCCCAGCAGGCACACCTGCAGGCAACACTTGGCAGACATCCCACCTCAGCCAGGCTGGGACTCCTGTGTTCAGTCTCTGTCCTTGGCGATGATTGTGAGGCAGATGAGGGATCTTCGGGCCATCTCTTAGAAGAGGAAACACATCTTTAGCTACTGTCCTCACCACTTACCATAGGCACAGAGATGAGGTCTCCCCCTGTCATTCAGAGCAATTGACCATCATTCCCTGAAGGCTTCACTCAAATCTTTTTGGTTCAAGGACCATTCACATGACACTTCTCCAATTCTAGCATCACAAAAATGTTCACTTGAAGCATCACACTGTATTTTATACATTCCATAGAGAGTAGAAGGACACCACCCTCCTCCAAATCACCTCACAGCACAGTATCCGTGGGGTTTTTTAATAGAGTAAGAAAAATGTTTTAAAGAGAACATATTATATTGAGATACCTTGCACCATAATAAGTTAGTGTTTTAATGCTGTTATTAGTTATTTCCATGATTTTTTTACAACATTTTTTAATGTTGGGAAAGGGCCTTTTATACCAGTTCACATGCAAATAAGAAATTGTGCAACAGCAATGTTGTCACTTATTGTAATATTTTAAGTGAAGAAGATACTCTCTTTACATTTCAATTAAGTTTATTCCAAGCACACATCAGAATAAAAATTTACTTGTCTTCTAAGTGAAAACCATCTGCAATATATTTCTATACCACAACATAGTGAAAAGTGTCTCTGCATCTCACTATGCTTCGCATTTTCTTTATGGGAGACAGCTTGTTGATAGAGAGGAAATATATGGCAGAGATCGTTGTTTTCAGCGTGGGTGTAACCTAAGCTTGTCCCCAGCCTGCTGCAGTTGCTTTATCATGTTTGTATCAGTCTAGAGGTTCTCTTGGCCTGATGGAAGTAATGCACAGCGAATGTCTATTTGGAACCCCTCTCTGTGTCTGTTGGCTCTGGGGGGACAAGCAGGGGGACTGGCATACCAGAGGGAACCATGGAATGACTTGCTCAAGCACACACATGGTAGTTCAAGCACACATAACATTATTTGAGTAAAGTGAAAGCAGCAAACACTGCAGGAAGCAGCAAAAAGCACCTATTGCCTCTTTACAGCCAGAGTCTCTCAACACTCTGCACAACAAAGGAGGTTTTACCTTTTGTACAACTGTTAAGTCCAAGAGAATAACCCGTGACACTGGCTAATTTATTTTCCCATTCTCATTTTGTCATTCCAAAGCATAAACGACATAAATGTACATGCCTAACTCCCAAAGTATAAGGAGATATTTGTAACTGTAGTGATGTACAATTTGCATGTAAAAGTTTAACCCCTGCAACAGGGCTGAGACACATGTGAAGAAGCTTATTTCCATGCCAGACCGTGGTGAGTAATTTGTGCCCTGAGACCAACAGCTGTGGGTGGGATTAGCTGCTCCTGGGCACTCTTGGCAACAGGTTTCCCAATACCAGAATCCTTTAAGCTCAGCCCAAAGGCACATAAGCTGGACACACCGCGTGTGTGGCACGCAGCTGAATGGCCCCTCTATTGAAGAGGGTGGGTGCGAGAGCTTGGGGTTCAGTCTGCACTGGGCGTAGACGGTCAGAGACGAGAGATCTCTGAAGTCAGATCTTGGAACATGCGGTTTATTGCAAAGGGTGTGGGTATAGGGGCACTGCTTAGAGCTGCCAGACGCAGCTCTGAGCAGGCCCAAGAGAGCAAGCGGGTAAGTAAAGAAAGAGAGAGAGAGAGAGGAATGAGAGTGAAGAAGAAGTATGTGAAGTCCTGGTTACAATACAATAAATCATCTTCTGTACTGAATATTCTAATTGTCACTAACCAATCTAATACAAGATACAAATCCTATAGCATTTACATACAGCCTATAAGAGTTCTTATATTACCATAGAGTGTTACATCTTAACTTCTAAAAACTACTCTTTGGACCCCTTCTGCTGAGCTAGTAGGGTCTGCTCTGACCCTTGGACCTGCCTGCAAGCAGAGGGTATTGTTCAATCAAGAGGGAATTACCTTCAGTCGGCCATACCATTGTTTTCCAGTTGTTCAGTAACTAAGACTTGGTATTTCAAAAATGGCTTTCATTTCGATGTCGCCTGTAGTTTTCATATTCCCAAAATCTTTTGTCAGGCAATCATATTTATAAGACTTTCCTGTTTCATCTTCCCCAACAGGTGGGAACTTCCCCTTTTCACGATGGCAGTTCAAGCATCTCAGATACATCTAATCCAATCCATGTTGCTGCAGTGCCAGCTCCAGCACTCCACAGGCTGAGCTCTGGCAGGAATTAAACCCCCCTTGCCCTTATTAGAGAGGCAGGCAGGAACCGATCCCTCCGTCTGGTTTCACCTGAGCTGTGTTTATCAGAAATAAAACCACAGCAAATGAACCCTCTCAACTGCCCCTCTCCGAATTTGAATTGCAATAGGGGAGGGGGAGTTGAGAGGGCTCCTTTGCAATAGGAAACTAGAACAAAAAAAATTTAGCTTCTCCTGCTTTGTTTAATTGAGAATTTTACATCTAAAGTCCCGTATCCATTACTCATTCTGAGATGATTTTTAAAACGCACACAAAGCCATGTCTTAAGCCTGGTGACAGGTCGAATTGCTCTGGGCTCCTGAACACTATGGGGAGGGAGATACGTGGTTCTCATCTCCTCCTATTGCAGTTCTAGTATCAGTTAATCTCTATAAAAAGCAGAATCAAAACCTGGAAATGCATTTCTCATAATTATTTATTCATCTTTCCTCCTTAGTTTTTGTTCTTGGGGAAAAAGAAAGAGGACTGGAAGGAAATTATGAACAAGAACGCTTGTGGTGTTCTCAGTCACGGTACATAATTTCAATTTGTTTTAATGAGCTGCCTCTGAAATCTTGGAGGTGTTGGCAGTGCTTGGGAGCATTGAGTTTCCAGTCAGTGTGGCTGAGGTGCACATGGACATCCTTCCTCTCCTGGGCCCCCACCTCCAAGCCGCAGAGAGCTGCATGCAAGCCCAAGCAGCCCAGCCAGCCCCAGCACTGCTGCAAGGTCCCATGTGTAGACACAATTCTCTGCTGGCAAATAGCAGCCTGGGGATCATGAGCCCCTGCTCTGCTAGAGACCTGCCCTTCGAAATTGCCACAGAGCAACCTGCAGACAAAATAATTAGCTCGCAGACATTTTTGTTTTAAGAAATCTTGTAGTGTTGCAGATAGCTGTACATTTCTCATTTTATTAATTTTGCTCTGGTTGAATGAAAGTTGATAAATTAGAGACTTCTGTAAGACCCACAGAAAATTAGGTTATGTAACCTCATTTTTATTTATTTAGCATGATATCAAAGTTGTTTCTTATCGTTCTTCATGTACATTGTGCTAAGGAATAAATGAAACTGTCTATTCAACAAAGAGGAGCTGATTTTTCTACAGCTGATTTTCTCTTTTGCTCTATTCTCACTCTATTATTGGGGAAAAAATAACAACCTTAGCTGAAGCCAGAAGAACCCTTCCAGCTTTTCACATCATACCGTGCCATTCCTCACACGATTCAAGTGGTCCACCTATTGGGCTCAGCTCGACACAAGTACCAATGTTGTAGGTACAAAAATGCTGTTAGTGAGGATCTTCTTGTTATTTTTCTAAGTCCGTGAGAGACTTTTCTCTCTCACAGAAGAGGTAGCAGGGAATGTAAACAACCAAGCCACCTGCAACCTTGGAAAGTCTTGTTTATGGTATAGTAGAAAATATTTTGATAATGGATGTTTTAGGATTTTGGCCAATCACCCCCAAGGGGTGGCTGGTCCTTTGTCCAATTAGACTATGAAGAAAAAAGTCTATAAAAGAGTTTGTAAAATAATTAAATAAATCAATCTTGCTGCACAATTCCTGCCTGCTGGATCTTCTTCTCCTCCTCCTCCCTATGGCTGCGGGACACAGTGGTATACCGTAGGAACCAGGCCTGCGGTAATACAATGTCAGAAGTACAATGTTTTTCTTTACATAGTGACTTGCTGATGTTGATAAATGGAGTGACATTGTGCCCTTTTTAGAGTGAGAATTGAGCAGCAAACAAAGTCAAATAAATAATATTGCAAAGCCTGTAAATCACAATGAGAAGGGGTAGCACAATGTATGGACATTTGTGTCCGTGTACACCTGGGAAGCCTCTCCCTGTGCACTGAAGGGCATAAGCACTTCTGTCCCATGGCAAAGCAGTTCAAATAGGTAACTATTGAAATAACTAATTGGGACCTGACTCAGCAAATAGATGAGTGATTGCTGAAAGACCCCGATGTTCAGTTCCTGAGCTAATGCTCTAAATATGTGTGTTAATCTCAATTAGGCAGAAAAGTCTATTACCAACTTGCTATTTGATATGTGTAAGGGCACGACAGAAGTCAAGTAACTGTGTGGGTGACACTGGTGAGAGAGCACACGGAGTACAAAAAAACCCCTTTTGTACTTTTTATTTTAATAAAAAAGATTATGACATCAAAGCTCCTGCATATGTCAAGAATCTGCCTTGATTGGGTGCCATGGTGCTTTTCCAGAAGCAGCAGAGTTCAGCAGAAGGGGCCATGAAAGTCTCAGCAAGCTGAAAACTTCAGAGCAAAATTCCAGCATTAAGCTGGAAGAGACATGGTGTCTAGTTGTGAAACCAGGAGAATGAAAATAGAGGGCGGGGGAGAGGGACTGGGGTACAAGGCAGGTGGCAAAATAAACCTGAATTGGTAAGGAAGAAGAAGGGGAAGGAGAGAAGTTGTTTCTCAGGTCAAGACACATGATACCAGGAGATTTTTCCCATAGCGCAGAAATTAAATACTATGAGAAACACTTTCTGTGTCTGTGAATGTTTACATGTTCTTTGGGGCATAAATGCAGCTAGAAATGGCACTAACAGGTAGTGATTTTCAGTATGAATTTCTTCTCCTGTTTCTTCTTCAGACTTACTGGCCTGAAAATGGTAGTTCACCTGTCCAGATTTCATCACTAGCTTTGGAAGTCATCAGGTTTATGCTTATATAAAGGCTATGAACAAATCCAGTTCTTCCGTTTAAATAAAAAGTAAAACATCCTTATGTTTCCTTTCTTTTTCTTTCTTTAAAATGACATCAAAAGTGTGAACATGGGTAGGAAACTAATTGATGCATTCTAAAAAACTGTCAGGGCTGAAAAATGTTGAAGGCTCAACAACCCTATTAATGCTATGAGAAGGTGTTAGACAACAGATTTATGCTGCAGCACCTGCACAGCACAAAATATATGAAAGAAATTAAGACAAAAAATCTTGTGCGAGCACCCCAAAATTTTCCCCTTCTGGAATTAGTGCTGAAACCCAGCAGCTGGCGGATGGATATTGGGCAGGTCCAAGGTCCACCTAGAGAGAGCTTCATCAGCAGGAATACCCCCAGGCTGTCCCACAAGGGGTTCTGAGAGCATAGCTGCCTGTGACAAAAAAAAAGGTAGAGTTGTCTCCTTCCAAAGACAACTGGGTTCCTGTAGCAGTGCTAGTTTGTGAATCTGAACCTGAACACCCTCAAAAAAGTGAGGTTCTACTTGTTATCCAGTATCTGTAACCAAGCTCAGTGATTTAGGGGTACTTCTAAAAGATGATTTATCTGTGCTGGCTGTGGTGCTCCCAGGGGACTTGGTTTCAGTGATGACCTCTTTTCCCTCTCCCTACCCCTCAACACAGTGTCCTTTATCATGACGTGCATGGTCTCTTACTCTACTCAGGTTAAGGGAAAAGGCAGTTTATCCATCCAGCTTTTGATGAACCCAGTGAAGAGTATCTGCTGTGTCAGTATATTGATAAAACACCGTGATAGAAAAACAAACTTTTCTGTAATAGCTTGTGGGTTTTTTTTAAATCAAAAGCAAAACAAAACACTTGAAATACATCAATTTCCCATTAGAACTGAAAATGTACTGACATCCTACGATATTTACATTTCACTGTTCCACTGACATTTCAGGAGTTTAAAATGAAAAATTAGCTTTCAAAAAGCAGGATCTTGATTAACAAAACTTGTTGAAATTGTAATGGAAAGATCAGAACATCTTCATTAGTCTTCATTAAAGAAAATAAATGTTATTTATATTCCCTTAATATACAATCATATACTACAACTATTAATATTGCAGGGATGTTTCTTTTGTCCCAGCATTTAATGTGTAAAGCTGCAAACCTCCTTGCATGAAAAGCAACTTATGATCACTAGAATGACATGCAGTTCATCTTTTTAAAGTTCATTAATTTTCTGTAAATACAGCAGAGTCCCTTTGCTTTGTTTGCAGTAATGAAGAGCTCAGAGCAGTTTACCCTATTACTACTTATCATTCATCTAGGTGATAATTTTTAAAAGGTTTTAAATTAAAATGGTAATGATGGTTAGGAGAAAGATACAGCCTTACAGAATGCTTCATGCATGACAGATTATCCCACCAAAAAAAAATATTTCTCATTTAGGGAACCTGCCAGAGATACTGGCACCTCAAGCAATTGCATTTTAAGGTATTTTTCAAGCACCCACCTTGTTTTAGGCATCTTGCCCCTATCCATTTTAGAGCATAACTGAACCATCCTCCTGACTGCGTCCCCCCCCAGGGGCTCAGACTCATCCAGCTGGTCCCAGCACACCTGACAGCATGACGGGGGGGGGCTTCACCCTGGTGCCTGGGCTGTGACGAGTGACTCACCACGGCTTGGGGAGCTAGGCAGCTCCCACAAGCACGGTGACACCACAGCCCTCGGCCTCTCTCAGGGCAGGACTCAGGGCAGAAGGAGTCAGCACAAGGTAGAAATCCTGGCACACTTGGTACCACACTTGCAGCCTCTTTTATAGAAGCCCTCCTCACGAAAAATGCCTGTGATGAGAACATTGCAATGAAGATATTGTGGGAAAAAGGCTCTCTTTTTTTCCTTGGCTGCCACCCTTCTGCAGTCCCCATAGACACCTCTGAACCCTCTGTTTAAAAAGGCACACTTCACACTGCACGTCCTGATGCCCATGGGAGTTCCTTAATCTCACACAGTTCTATTGGCAGTGACCAGCTGGGACAATGGCTGTGGGATTGCTCCTCTCAGAGTTCCTCAACTCAAGCTGTTTTTTTAAAAAGAGGCTTCTATGTTTCTGGTAATAATCATTCGTTTGTGTTGCCATCCATGTGCCAAACATATCAGCCAGGAATTTTTGAAAATGAAAGTTTACTTAAAATAAAAGAAGTAGAGAAGAAATTAGTTCCCAGCACACATCCAGGCAGATGAGCCTGTTCTGCTACTACAGGAGCAAAGCCATGGATCCAAATAAACTGATCTAGATTAGAAGTACATTTTGTTTGTTTTTTGTTTGGAGCTCTTTGATATCAGGCTGTATCAGTGTGATGTGTTAACTCTTTAACCAGTATCTCCCTCTACTCCTGCAAGAACTTTGGTTGCCTGCCAGAGGGATTTGGGATGGGTAGGAAAATGTAACTAGCACTGGGAAAAGATTTAATTTCTTCTCAATAATCTGGTTAGAGATTTTGAGTCAAGAAGGATGAGGAAAAGCAAAACCAACCCAGAAAACTTCCCCATATTTGACTGTGGAGGGAGCCCAAAAGCCTGGCTAACATAGACATAGAATTGGTGGACCTAAAAAACTAAAACATAAAGCAGCCAATCTTCCCATTCCCCCCTTCACCAGTCGCTCCAAGCCCTCCCAAAGTATATGCATCATAAACCCAGCTGCATGTGTCAGCACAACTTTTTTACTGAAATCAAACCAGGTTTCTCCAGCTGAGATGCAGAAGTGAAGACCTCAGCCCTTCCAACATGTCCAGCCCCGCAGCTTCATCACTGGAGGCCACAGCGCAGCACTGTAGCATGCTGATGGCAACCATGCAGAAGAAAGTATGGCCAAACTCTATGGCATTTAACTTGACTCAATGTTTCACTCCATATACTTTACAAATTCATTTTTCCTAGCTTTCCTACCCATTAACTAGGGCATCTTGTTCTTATAGGACCCCAGATTACTCATTTAAATTTCCTTCAGCACCTGCTATCTCATTACCATACTTGTATTCTTATTATTTCAGAGTAGCTTGGCAATTATTTAACAACACATAAAAAAACTCCAGCAGACACCCCAAACATATCTCATTTAACAAACTATCTTTTCCTTGTTTCTTTTTTCCTTTTCGCCGTGGTAATACTTGCAAGATGGCTGCAATATCCTCTGGGCAATAGGCTTGCTTTGCCTAAACCTTTCAGGCCTGTATGTTGCAAAATTTAACAAACATTTTTAAAAATAACAACGTACTGGGTAGCATGTCTCCCGTCACCTGTAGGTCCTGGAAGAAGCTCTTGTGATCCTGAAACAGCTAACACCAAACACAATGCAGGTTCCAAATCATGACCTGGATACTGAGGATGCTTCCATGCATTATGGAGTCAGTCAGGCACTATGATAAACTACAGACCTAAAATAAGTCTAATACATAGTCATTATGAAAACTGATATTCTGTGATCTGGGCAGAGACAGGTGATTTGGTCACCATTCCCCATATTTTCAGAAAACCGAGGCTGTCTTCAGACTAAAAGCAATTCAGAGTTTATTATCCATCATCTCTAAATCCAGCTCCTTTCATTCCGCGTTTCAGCAGATTAAATAGTGTGTTTCTGTAGAAAAATGCAGAAGATATGCCTCAGCAGTAAGATAGTGGGAAAAACTAAAAATTATTTGGTATAAGTTTCAAAGAGAATTCTTCATAAAGCACTCAGGAGAGGGTTTTGCTCTCATTAGATTAGGGCATATGGCATATCTAGTGATTAAGGTTTTAAAATCTACAGTTAAATCTTGCTCATAGTGAAGTTCTTGAGACTTTTGCAGTTAATGGGAGAATTGGGCCTGTCATAATCTACTTAAGTAGAATTCATCATGCGTCATGATCAGCTCTCCAGCAAACAAGCCCTCAGGCATTGTGTGCCTGCGGAGCCCAGAAATCCCTGGAAGGCACAGGGTCCCTACTCGTGCTGGCACAAACAGAGGCAGTGGCAATGGGCAGAGAATGGGCCAAATCCTGGAGGTGAGCAGAGGGAGATCCCCTTACCGCCCTGCAGCCCCAGAGTGCACAGCACCATGTTTGCTTTTTACAGCAGGCATTTGTAATTCTGGTTTTGTATGCATCTTAAAATTTCATGCGAACTCCTCCATCCCTGGGGCTTCCCTCCCTCTCAGCCGCATCCTGCTCTTTCACTTCACCAGAAACTAATAAGTTCCTGAAAATGCGGAATTCTAATGGGAGTGCTGATTCAGCCTGAACTTTGCTGTACCAGCACAGAGCTCATTGAAAGGCTAAAAGACTTTACAGTCTCAAAGTCCTTGTGCCGAATGGTTTTCTCAAGGGAGCAACCTGGCAAGATATCTGACAACATATATCCAGAGAAGCTTTCAGTTTGCCTGTGCTGTGCATGCCAATGAGGTCTGGAAAAAAAATCCAGGCAGCAAAGTAGTGTATTATTTATGCATCATCACATTTGTCTCTAAAATAAAACAACCCTAAATTTCTAAAAGCAAGTATCAATTATGCCTCCATTCTGCCTCACAGAGCAGGGGGAAGCTTGAGGGAAGAAGGGAAAATTTCAGTAATAAGTGCTCTTTTCTTCCTATCAATGTAAATAAAAACCTGTGCCATAGGACCAAAGTTTATGCTAGCAAGTACACTTAGGTGTTTCACAGAAATCAATCTGCAGGGAAAATTGTCTAAGATAATAAAAACTCAGCAGCTCCCCAACTCAAGGCCAGGCCTTGCAACATGTTTGAGGTGAGGGGTGACAGGTCAACTATTTTAATTTTTTGGAATGCACCTCATGGAATGATGTCTTCTGAGTCCTGCATGTCACACTGATGACAGCTTGGGTCGATCAAATTCAAGGACAGGAGAAGTTGCAGGAGGAGCTGTGAATTGAATTGGCTGTAAGCTGCAGGAATACGTGTTTAGAGAAAAGTTCTGCAGCAGTGTGAGCAGGGAGGGAACAACTCCTTCAGAAGCCAAATGACTTGGCAGGTAATTTTCCATCACTTCTGGTTCCTTACTTCTGTTGCAGCACCCAGGCCTGGCAGCCTGGATATAAATGTCATCCCTGACTGTATCCTGAGGACCTTCATGCCCTGCAGCGATATAGAGCAGAGAATTATGGTTTCACTGCAAAACTGAGCAAGATAATACCTTGTGGCACTGGAAAACAAGTCAGTGAATGAAACTAGAGGTTGTCCATGAAGATGGTTATTTGTGTGGTGCTCCTGGAACACAGGCAGGGGTCTGGTCAGATCGAGTAAAGAAGTCAGCCAGCCTTAATTTTAATATGCAGAAATATCCAAGGTTTTCTCTAATTTTCACCTAAAGTTCTTGGGCTCGGGTGACTCTGTAGCTCAATCAACTGTAAATGTCTTTATATTCTTTTAACTGCCTTTTAACCTTCCTCCCTGAATCAAAAATCACAACCAAGTCAAACCTCCATTGTGCAGGAAGGTTGGCCAATTCCTTATGATTATGAATAACCCTGAGATCACTCTGAGCTGCAGCCACCATATGGTGTTCATGATTATACTTCATGATGCTCATTCTTCCAGAAAGAGTCATGAGAATCCTGAAATTCCATCCCCCAAGACCAAACATCCCTGAAATTCTACAGACCCCTCTAACCATTTTTATTACCACTTGTGAGGTACATCAGAGTTCCTGAGCAGGTTCTCTATGGCACAAAGCTCAGGGTGCTGTTCCCTGTGGTCTGATGTAATGAAGCCTTAAGCTGCTCTGTGTTACTGCAAAGGGCTGGAAAAAAGCAGAGCAGTGTGAAACAGAGCTGAAGAGACTAAAACGTCTCTGATCTAGAAGTGATGGTGTCTCTAGAGACCCAGCTCAGAAGACAGAAGACTGCTGCAGATTTTGCTTGGTCATTCAACACTGTAAATCTCAGAAGGTTTCTGATCACACACATGCTTTTGAGGTTTTTAGTTATGGCATGACAGAAGGGAAGGCTGATGCTATTTCTGACTGTGCAAGAAGCCCTATGATTACCCTCTCCCACAAGGACTCTCTCATTACTATTCTGTTCAGAAACAAGCTATATTTGGGGGTGAGCTAAGGAAAATGATCAAAACTCTTCAAAATTGAAACTTTTTTTTTTGCCCCAGTTATGGATGAAGATTGACAATGGCTTTTGTTTTATTGATTGAAAATGGAGTAATGGATGAAACATTGGAAAGGACATGAGATTTCAGCAGAGGTGATCAGGTATGATTGATTCATATCACTGAGATTTAGATGGCTAGAGGAAAATCCACACAACGGATAGGGAAGAATTTTCAGATCTCAGGGAATGTCAAGGCCACAAATGCACTACTCCTTGTTGAATATGAAAAAGACATTGGTTGTAAGAACCCTTTGGATCCCAGCATTGTTAGCTGAACTAGTCTTACTGATTTTAGATTTCCTCTCACAGTATCTGTCTTTCATGTCATCATCATCCTTTTCACTGTAACTTAAGAAAATCAAGATGCAGGAAATTCACAACTTATTGCCCTGCCACTCACTGGTCTTTTTAACATCTCCCAGATATATTTATTTATTCAGAAAGAAAAAGAAATTTTTGATAGTCGATAAAATGTAGAAAACCCAGTCCCTGTTGTCAGACAGTCTTGGTCCTTACACTAGATTTGTACTATGACTGAGCAGTTTCTGGCGGTCTTAAAAACAATCAGATAAAAATCCCAACCAGATCCAGATCCTGACCAGGTTCAGCTTTTAAATCTGAATGTCTCACAGGCTTATGATGTTACATTTTTTATGCGAGTGCTTTTCACTTTTGACAGTGTGTATATAAATATATACAAACATATACATCCAGAGACCAAAGTTTCTTTCTGTATTCCTTTCCCCAAAACCATGAGACTCTCACACCCGGGCCAGCAAAATCCACTCTGCAGTTGTATGAAGGCTCAGCAGACTTGAGCAAAACCCACTGCCTGTGTGTTTGCTGTGGCATGGCTGTGTCACATCTGCCTTTTATTTTTGATAAAGTTTTGCGGCCAGCCAAATTTTAGGATCAATTTGATTTTTCTGCTAGTCTGCTATTTGGGCAGTCCTTCTCCCCTCCCTGTGCCACCTGGAGCTGTGTGCCACTTAGCAATTTTGGAGAGAAAAAAAAGTGGTTCATAATATTTCTCTAGGGCTGGATTCACAACTTAGTTTCACAGTTCATCAGCAATTCTTAACAGCAATTTATAATTAAAATTTAGTAATCATAGAGAATTTACAATGCAGTGCAGTTCTAGGACAGGTAAACTTGCCTGGTCTTGCTCCAGCTATTAGGCTGAAATTTGAGATTATGTTTAAACTAAATGATTATATCTGCAGGCGTCATTTCTAGTTATGACCTTTGAGGTTTCCTTTGCTGAGACATGTGGGATTGGGACTGCCCACGGCAAGCTGCCAGCTGATCCTTCCATGCTGATTTCTCCAGCAATTCAGTGCCACCAGCACTGAGAATCTCAAAACCTTTCCCTGCCAAGAAGACTGCAATAGCAGAACCCCTTGGCCACAGGTGTCTTCCCACTACTTTTTGTCCTCCTTCCACAGCTACCCCCCTCAGATAGTTTCTAGTTTTCCTACTGCTCACTTTTACTACAGCCCTCAATGCCAATGAAAAATTGTTGACAAGTGTGATAAAAGATAAAAGTCCAGGAAATGCCTTAGAATACACTAATATCCTTAGCTTCTAATAATAAAATTAAAACTTAAGACAGTATCGTCCTTTAGAGCATATTTAGGCTGGTACGTATTTCTTCTCCAGCTACCTTGGCTAAGATGCAAGGCAGGTGATGTAAAATTAAGGTGAAAAGGAAAAGTGGAGTTGTTTTTCTGCTGCTAGCAGACTGGCAACAATTGCAGCCCTATGAGGGAGCTTTCCCCTTCCCACATTTCTGGAGAAATGACCATGATATCGAGCTCTACCACTCCCAGGGGCTGCAGGAGACTTTGAAGGCAGCACCCACTCAAGGTCCAAGGGTGTTGCACCCACTGCCTCAGGGACACCCATTTTGCTGCCCATGTGTTTGCAACACTTTTAAGCCTCCCCCAGAGCTCAGCGTCTTTCACTCCAATAACTATTTGCACTACCTACCAGATCTGAGTACTTAAAGGAATCAGAGATTTATATTAGGAGACTTTAAATATATAATTAATTTTCTGTAAACACTTGCCTTTATTACAAGAAGAAGAAGGGAGAGAAAAACCTTTCTTTTTTTGACTTGGCAGGAGACAAGAAGCTAAATTAGTGAATAATATGAAATTAAAATCTCAAAGATATTACAAATGTGAAAGCTGTGGACACCAAACTGAAACAGCCGTTTAATCAAGAGACAGTACAGAAATCCAACAATTGGCGTCTTTCCATGATCCTGTAGGGGTGCTCAGAGGAGGCAGCCCAATTCAGTGTCACCAGCCTCAGCTGTTTGACTGCTGAGTGCGCAAACCCCAAAATCTCCCACCCTCTGAAGCTTTTCACATGCAAAATGCCTTGCTTTTATATCACTTTTAATGTGAAGCAGCTTTAATTACTCAAGAACTGAAGTAGAGATGAGAAAGTAATTGGATATTAATTGCTCTAATAATGCTAGAAAGCTTCACTGTGGCTTAAATACTTAAATGTTAAGAATGTTTGTTAAAATGCCCCTCACACAGCTTCTTTATATTTTGTGCCTCTCTTCCCTCACCCCATAAACAGTCACACCAGTGCATGTGAGGTTTATTCCCAAATGCTTGAAATTTTTTGACCTTTAGGAGTGATACCTGCAAATTAGAGCTTTTTACCATAAGCAATTTGAAGATTGAGGGATACTCTTGTAATGTACCAATAGCAGTCTTCTCAGCTTGAGATAGTTGCTTACACCAAACATCCACAGACTGGGCAGTGACAGCCCTTTGGAGACAGATGACGGCAGTGAGAGGCTGCAAGGGTGATGTTGTTACAGGGTGGGGAAATGACATTGTCCAACAGGCAGCTCCCACTGCCTGACAGGTAGCATGGCTCTGATTGTCCCCACCATGCGGAAGTGAATGTTGGGTATGACGTAAAATTTTCACACTTAAATCCCCAAGATCTTGGAATGGGCGGGCAAGGCATTAAAAAAGTACTTGTTTTCTCCTCGCTAAAAAGTAGGTGAGGACAAATGCCATCAGCCAGACACATCCACGGGAAGCAACCTTGCCAAGCAACTTTGGTGAGGAAGCTTCCAGTCCTGATCTAGGCAGAGATTAACTGCACCTTGGAAATTATTGTGAAAGTCATGGCTTGATACCTGTGCATCACCTTTGAATAGCTGAGTTGAATGTTTCTCCTTCTGCATGAGGAAGTTTTCTGGTTTTGTTGCCATCTCTCTCACAGCAGCAGCTTTAATTCCTGACACCGTCTTCCTACCAGAAACCCAAGTGCACTCCCCTGCACATTGTTCTTTCTGGGTCTTCACCACCTGGCAGGATCGAGTCAGACAGGATGAGCTCAGGAAAGGAAAAGATGCTAGTGGACTATATAGTGAGGCTGTTGAGTTCATGTGTAAACCACGGGCTGGAGCTGACCCCAGGTGTGAGCTGAGCAATAAAGAAACCCTGACAGTTTATCACCTTTTAAAGTATATGAATTGATGTCAAAACAATTGCTTTCAGTGACCAATTTCCAGCAGTTTTTAGCCTCATACAAAGAGAATGACACACATAAATACACAGGCAAGACTAGAATGAGCAGGAGAAAATTTATCAAACGGATTTTTAATAAACAATGTAATGTGTGGGTGAAAGTGACTGTCACTCTCTCTCCCTCTTCCTATTTCTCGTTTCAATGGTTATGCTGCTCAACACGAGATCAGTAGTGAGGGAGGTTATACAGCATTTCCATAAGCAGTCCAAAAAGAGGTCCTGATGCTAAAAAATGTTATTATGTGGGGGGAACAATTAGTAATACTAAATAAAAATCAGACTGGAAGCAAATTTTCCCATTTCCTGACTAAGATAAAAGGCAGAAGATGTTAAATTTGGTGATAAGGAACCAAAAAAGGAGTTTGCCTTCTGCTAGCAGTCACTGTAACCCATGGGTGAGCTTCCCTCTTCCCACATATCTGGAGAAATGCCTACCACATGGAGATGTCCTGTACCCAGGATGCCAGGAGCATTCTCTGGCGTGGCTGCTTCAGAAGTAAGCAGCACAAAATTAATTGCTAATTTAAATCAAAGTGAAAATAAGCCAGCTATTGACTACATCTCAGCAGACCCCCGCTTTGCTGCAGGTTGGATAGACTCCGTTTCCCCAGGACAAAAAAAGGCAAGAAATGTGGACCCCTCAGGTGCCTGAGAGGTTTTCAGCTGTTACACCTTGGAGCAAATTTGAAGTGGGTCAGATGAAGCTTATTGAGAAAAGCTTTTATTAAGTTAAAGGTAAGAGTAAATATTTTAAACTCTTCAGCCTCATGTAATGGGAATACCACCATAGTTAGGGCTGAATTGCAATTGTCATACAAAAGCAGGAAGAAATTACTGTAGTTCACATTTCCATGAATGAACATCATCTAATGAATTAGCATAGGTTGCTGTGAGAAAATCTCCAGTTTTGGAGGAAGCCAAATTTTGTGCACAAGGCTGTAAAAATAAAATATTTTCCATTTTGCAGAAATACTCTCAAATGTTCTTTCCTTAAAAGATTTCCTATCTTTTTTTTATATTACTGGGGAGTCCTTCCCAGGGGAACCCTCTGATTTCAGTAGCAATATGGAAATTTTTTCCAGCCTCCTAAATTTTCTGAGCAGGGGAAACACTGAGGAAGATATTTTTTGGCATGTGAACAGGAACATGTAGCTATCCTGAGGAAAGGGGCTGGTGTGGGTCAAGGCCAGGAGAAAAAAGGGCAGCAGCCATGCAGGGAGAGCTGAAGCCCACCATGAGCAGAGGGGCAGAGAGACCCCCACATCCTGAAATGCCACACTTCTCAGGAAGCCTGGTGCCCCACAAGGCAGTGATGATTTACGCATAAAGCATACCGTAACTGATTTAGCATTGGCTGTAGCTCCAAACGCCTCAGTAAGGACCCAGCCAGCACAACCGCTTGGCAGCCTTGGATTCTGTGAGCTGCTCCAGGCTGTGAGGAGTCATAGCTGTTCCTCTCCCTCCTGGCCTGCTGCAGCTTCTTGCTCTGCTCCTTGCAGGATAATTCTGGGACAATACGATACATCAGACCTGATAACACATCAATACTCAAGAGATCAGGAGGAAATCAAGTTGATTAGAAGGATGGAGCACTTCTCTTATGAAGAAAGGCTGTGAGAATTCGGATTTTCCAGCCTGGAAATGAGATGTCTTAGAGATTACCTAATTGTGTCTTACCTGAGGAGAGATAGAGAGGATCTACTTACAAGAGCCTGGAGTGATAGGACAAGGGAGAATGGCTTCAAACTCACAGTAGGTTCACATTAATTATTAGGAAGTAATTCTTTATTGTGAGGGATGTGAGCCCATGGCACAGGTTGCTCCAAGAAGCTGTGGCCACCCCATCCATGGAAGTGTTAAAGGCCAGGTTGGATGTGGCTCTGAAAAGCTTAGTCTAGTGGAAAATTTCCCTGCCCATCGCAGGGGATTGGAATGGGATAATCTTTACCCAAAGATCGTCTATTCAGTCCCTTCCAACCCAAACCAACCCAAACCTTTCTATGATTTTATGATTCTCTGAAATATGGGAGGTGTTGCCAATGGCCACATGGCCTTGAAACCCCAACATGTGCCTGTCCTCCTGCATCAAACTTACCACAGACATAATAAATGCCTCTGCCACTGATTAAAAAGGTTTGGGCAAAAGCAAGCTTTTATCCCTCTACATGTGTCTTAGACCCTGTGGTTGGCCAGATAAAGATAAAACCAACTCGTGTGCTCTGAAAGTAATTTTTTCTCTGAAGTTCTTTCATAATACCCTTACGTGAACAATTACCTGCAGTAATTGCAGTATTTTCCCAGTCACTTCAAAAAAGGATGCTGGTGTAATCCAGCACAGCTGCAAAACTGGACTCAGTCTCACAAACCCCAAGTTTTTTCATAAAGTATTTGTGCTTCCTACTTCTTCAAATACAAGTAAAATAAATACCTTATTGTTACCATTAATATTCAGCACGTATATTGTTTAAGCCATCTATTATGAACAAAGTGCCAACATATTTTAAAATAATGAAACAAGCACAGTCTCTAACAGTGAGGCCATTGCCCTGCTCTTGCTCACTGCGGTAGAAGGGTAAAATTATATTTGTAACAAGGGGCATCAGTCAATTTGAAGATCAGCTCTATTAAACAGGAAATAGTGAATATATCAGCTCTATGACACCCCGATAAGTATGCTGCAAAAACAGTTTTGTAGGGTCAGTAGTAAAAAAAATTAGAATCTCATTGCTACCTTCATAGAAAGCTCCAGAAGTAATATGCATTTGCAAGGAAATTTAACTGAGACTGTGAAAATTTAATCCAAGAGAATTTTCTGTTCTTCCATGGTAGTTTGGGATTTATTTTGTTTTCAGCTAGAGAAAATGTTTATTCAGAGGGGAAAATAGGGTGATACCAATGCCACTGTGCAAACAATAATTTTCAGAAGCGCAAAACATTTTGAGCAGAAAACATGGCAATTTGATTTACAAATGAAGAGACATGGAAGTGTGACAGCAAGAGAATAGGAACAAGCCCTAAGGGGGTGTCATGATCCGCTAATACAAGCAAGGGTTGTTGATGGTTCATTTATAGATCTCAGAGTGCAAAAGGACACAAGGGATTTCAGTTTTAATCAAAACAGTGCACCTTTATTAAGTGCCCACAACACAGTAATGCGATAGAGGAGAAAGAGAGATAAAGAAAACAAAGTAAAAGGGTAGAGAGGAAGAAAAGGGGGGTAATAGCTACCAACGGATGAGACGAAGTCCTCGTGGCCTTCTGCCAATAGATTCATCTTCTTTCCATGGGGAGATATTGTCTTGGTTAATTTAGAAAGTCCCTTTATAGTCCTTTTCAAAAGCAAAGGGCAACTGGTGAAGAGGTGGGGGAAATCTACAGCCATTGTTATGAGGCCCGTTGCTTTGGGAAACAGGTACAGGACAGGTGTACAGGACAGGTCATTCCTTTCCACTTCAGCACAGTCCTTCCCACCTGGGCAGCAAGAATGGCACAGTCCACTGTGACCTGCACTAATTTCCTCAGGAATGTGTACCAGTTCCCAGCAGGCACACCTGCAGGCAACACTTGGCAGACATCCCACCTCAGCCAGGCTGGGACTCCTGTGTTCAGTCTCTGTCCTTGGCGATGATTGTGAGGCAGATGAGGGATCTTCGGGCCGTCTCTTACAGGGGGTCAACTCACCTGTGGCTCTGCCGTGGTCTGATGGTGCAGAGCCTCCTGCTGTGCTGAGCAGTTTCTGCAGGCCCTGGCAGAGGACACCGTGGTCTCTAGCAGATTAACCACGGCAGGGATGGAATTAGCCCCTGTTTTCCCTTGGCTAAACAAAGCTTTCTTGCGGCCACAGACCTTCTGCTAAAACATAGCTCAAAGGGCTTTATGTTACACCAATATCCCCTAAATTCATCTCAACAATCTAAGAGACATTTAAGTCTCCTTCTAGAACCATCGTCACCTCATCAGTTTCAATTTTTAAGGCAGAGAGACCCTTCAAAACCAAATTCCAGTCTCAGTCTAGGCTGGTGACCCTGCTCTAAAGCTCACACACCAGCCTGATGCTGTATTTCAGCCAACCCCCAGGCAATGTCAGCGCAGGCACAAGGGAGTACTGTCACAGAAAGGAGAAGCAAACTGTCTGTGGCCTCATTAAGCAGAGAGCACCTCGTTTTCCTGACCAGGTGAGCAGCACACTGGCCTTTAACAGAACTAGGGCTGCCTAGGACATTGCAGTGCTCAGGCAGGGCGAGCCCCACTGGACTGGAAAAGAACTGGCAGAGACACAAAAGGTTAATTAGATAATAAGTTAATTAATTTGCCATTCTTAATGGTTGTTACAGGTATAGTCCTGAAGTCTTGCTTTTCTGACAGGGTAAATTTGTGTCAAACGGGCAGCATATGTTTTCCCAGCCAGCTTTGCCGAGGTGTGACTAGACAGAGCTCCCGTGAGGTCTGTCAATCTGGAAGAAGGGATGGAGAGCTCCAAGGCTCATCCTCTCCTATGCAGACTTTAATCCAGCCTGACAGGCATTTCTGCATGGGACTGGGGTGTACTCTCTATGTGCTTGTTTGCCTGTGTGTGCATGCTGCTGGGGTTTTTTGTTGTTGTTGGAAATAGACATACTTGTGTCTCCCTCCTTCTCTTCCTTCTTTTGCAACAGAGTGAAGAAGTTGTTCACCACCTGCAGTGAAATCTGACCTCAGGCAGAGCTGCTGACTCTGAGTTCCATCCCTTCCCACACTGCCAGGACCAGTGCTGCCCCTGCCAGTCAGACCACAGCTCCACTGTCCCTGCTCTGACCGTCTTCCTCCCAAAACATAGGCACTTGCTTCGTTTAAAGCAAGAGAGGCATCTCACTAAACACAAAGAGAAGCACATGGATTTGAAATTAATCCTCAGGACAAATGTCATCAAGAACAGGCTTCTGCCACGTTGTCATGGGTTAGCAAAGCATAGTCTCAGAAGTGATGTTCTTGCAAAGGGGTGCTTACAGCTTCTTCTGTGACCTGACAGAACCTATCAGCTGGCCAGTTTGAACATGGACAATTCTTCAAGCCATTTAAAATTGTGACCGCCTCTGTGATCCACACTTAAGAATAGACAAACCCCAGGCAGAGGCTCTGTCTCGTTTCCGGCGCTGGGACGGGTGGCTGTGGGCCCCATGCAGGGGCTGGTGGGTCCGGCCCAGGCCCTGCTCAGGCCAGGCCAGGCCGGGCCACAGCCATCCTGGAGCCGATGGACCTGTTCCACCCGCGGAACCCCCCCCCAGCCCTGCTGTGGGCAGACGGAGTAGCCTGGCTCCCCCTCTCCAGTGCAGCCAAGATTCAGCTGAAAGCTGCCCTGCTGTCTGGCAAAAGATCATGTGACCAACAGCAATAAGCGAAATTCCAGCTGCAAGGGTGAGATTAACCCTTTTAGTGCTGTGAAGAGCTGAAAACCTGAGGGAGAAGAAAGAGGAGATGCTTAAAGCTGAAATTCTGTTGTAAAGCTATGATGTATCAGAGTACCCGTTGTAATTTCATGAAGGCATGGGGGGTGGAGCGTTCAACTTGTACTCGTGAGCAAAAGCACCTGCGCTGAGATAGGCAGATGCTGAAGCAGCTGTAATTTCATGAGAAGTTTGAACAGGAAGAGATGGAAGCAATGAGGACTCTTGCTCCAAATGGGAAAGGAGAAGACCTCAGTTCCTAGAGATGCTCCCAGAGATAGTCCTAGAGATGAAGATGAGGAGGACCCTTTGCTCCCAGGGAAGGAGGAGAGCCTCTATTCTTAGAGAGGAAATTCTCCCAGAGATGGTAAAGAGAACTTTTGTTTCTGAATGGCTCAATCTTAAAATTGCGCCCCAGTAGCTCAAGATTGGACCCTCTAAAGTAGTTGTGGGAAAAGCTGCAAGTCGTGGGAAGGGACTCTCACATGATGCGAACAGAAAACCAACATGGGCGGCTGTCTCATTGTGATAATTTCTCCATAGCATGAGAGACTCCTCTTCCTAAATGAACTGAACAAGGCTATTATGGAAGTGGTAAACAGGCTGAACATCTCAAGGGTTGTCTTTTTACATTGTCACTTGGAGAAGGGAGAAAGGTGGGGGGAGGAGAAGAGTTCTGAAGGTGTGGTATGATTTTATTTTTTTTCTTTTTCCCTCTTTTAGGTCTGTTAATAAATTTCTTTATATTCTTTCAAGTTTGGTGCCTGCTTTGCATTTCTCCTAATTCTTATCTCACAGAAGGTAAATAGTAAAGAGTATTCTGGACCAAACCCCTACATTAAATTGGTGTTTCCACCTGGTTATGAACCAAACCCGCTACACACATTTTCAGCACAGTCTGAGGAGGCAGACTGACACCGCCTAAGGTGTCACATTCACCAACAGAGATGTACTCCAAAAGAGAAGGGTTTAGCCCCAGAAATTAGCAGCTTACTGCACTGAAACATGTGCCACACTTCTTAGTCACTGATGAACTGTTGTTCCTTTTAGGTGAGTCACTGGTGCCCTTGATCAGCGACTCCCTCCCTTCACAGAGAGATTTGAAATCTAATGTCTCGTGCAGAATTGGTGAAAGAATCAGACAATGAATGCTTCTAACAAAAATTAATAGCAAACTTGGGGAGCACACAGGTGGCATCCATGCAAAGGACCTTAGAGCCAGAAAGCTGGATTCCAAGGCTGATGAACCAGCTGGGACTATTGATGTGATTAACAATGATTTGATTTGGAAATCAACACAAAAGAGGTTGTTTGCTTGCTTTGTCCAATTTAGTTCCTAAAATACTGGCTTCAACACAGGGAGAAATGCAGCCAAAGCAGGAAGGGGATTTTGAGGACAGGTGGAGTGGGATGTGCTTGTTATTTTACCAGACGTCCATCTGGATTCTAGCTGGGGAAAAGCTGAGCATTCAGTCAAATATTTTATGTGGGGCTATAATAATCCGAACAAAGGAACAGCTGACAAGCTCATGATCATTTAAGTATATAGCAATTTCTGTTTAGCAATCTTGTTACTACATTTTCTCTATCTAGGTGCAAGACTTCTTAATAGATATGTAGGTTTCATTGCAGTTTGTCTGAGAATGAAATACTATGAATTTAGAGGAAAGCCAACACAAACATTGTCTCTAAGAAAAATATTAAGAATATTCTGGGTTGCAGAGCAAAAACGCTGCATATGCACAGCTATTAAATATTGCCAGGTATAAGATGTTTGGCTTATATTCTAACCCTAGGACAAGTAGTTTTTCATCACAGATAATTTGAATTAGAAAGAATTTTCTAAACTTTAGTCATATTAAATTCACTTTAGCTCCAAGGAGCTGCTTCTGCCAATAACTCCCGGAAGCAGTGCAAGAACCCCTTGATAAACCCCTTGTTTTTTGGTGTGTGCTGGGAAGCAAACTGGTAAGCCAGTGATAAATTATTTCTCCTGACCTTAATGTTTTTTGAAATGCATTAAATCTCAGTGATGATATTGCAGGCCCCATATAAAGTTCTCATACTGACACATTACTTTTGCTAAGTAGCCACTTGGTTCACAGAAACGGCTATAAAATACCAGGCAAGGAAGAGAAGTGAGTGTCAAACAGAGGGAAAAGCTTGTTGTCTTACTGTCGCCCTTGGATAACTGAACTCCCTTAAAATCAGTAGCTTTGTGTGTTTTGATATGATTATTTCATTATTCTCTGTGGGAAAATGAGGTTGTTCCCACCCCTCTGCCATCCAACAGGGTTCTCAGACTCCCATGAAATGCTTGGTCTCTGCATTTAGTTTCTTTGGGGCTGTAAGGCTGCCTGGTTTGAACAAGTTTAGATGGCTAATGCTCAGTTTGCTGTAAGTGATGAAGTCCATGGAATACAGGAGGACAACTCTGTTTTTGTGCCGATCCTTCCCACAGCCACAACTGGCACAGGCTGCAGGCAAAGGACCAGGAGCTCTGCCCACAGCAGAGAGAGCTGGTTGCTGATTACCATCCTCACAGCTTCTAAGGCTGCACCTCTCTTTGTGTACAAATGGAGGTGCTGGAAGGCTGAGTTCTGCTGGGCAGAAAGCTGAGAACTGGCTTAAAATAAAGCAGTCCTGCCCATGTCTGCTTGGAGACACTGACAATCTTGGATACCCTCTGGTGAGACTGCTCACAGACATCCCCTTGCCACCCTTACAACCATCTTCTGCAGAGAAGTTCTTCTCCTTAAAGACTAAAATTTCTACCTTCTTGGAAAAGTGTAATTTTTCTGATTCAGTTTCTGATCTGAGAGGAACAAGGTACCTCCTTTTGAGAAAGGAAGTATCATCTGCAAGATTTTCACCACAGTTTCAGTATATTTGTTTAGGCCTGGAGTCCTTTGACAGAAAAGTTTCATCAGCTGAAGGTACCTCAGTGCCTTTAAGCAGTGGGACCTCTTCAGCTCTGCTTTCAGTGCCAGGATGTTTTCCTTTCAAACACTTTAGGAAAGTTGAAGTGGCTATGGATCAAACGAGTTGTCAAAATATCAGCTTATAGAACATGATCTGCTGCTTAGATCAGATTAACGCATTCTGCATACAAAAAAAAGCACTGAATGGAAACATTCTCTATATTTGGACACTGGGCAATACCAATATAATCCAAAGAAAAGCAGGAAAACAATCCTGCAGTGAAAAAGTAATCGGCGGTGAGGCTCAGCCCAGACTTCAGCAGTTATCAACTTTAAATTATCAGAGCACTTTAGGCTGCAATGACATTGCACTTTAGAGGCTTTTCACTAACCTTTCTTCTGCAGCTGAATTTCTCAGGCAGTAGAAAATTTATGTAGTGATTCAATTCACTGCAATCTCCTCCTGAGTCATTACTGGAGCAACTCCTACACAAAGGTTAAGCATTTTAAACAAATGGCTCTACCATGCCTGAGATGGGTTGCAAAACTCAGTTGGTAACAACCAGACATTCAGACAAAAGCAATTTAAGTTTTCACAGGTGAGATGCATTTACATCTACTGATGCATTTTATTTCAGCAATTCAGTGTTGTCTTTCAGCCTCTTTGTATTCAGTGTAATGCTAACTGTGAATGCTAAAGTATTCAGTGAAATGCTTTTTATCATGTATTTGTAATATTTACTCATCTACTCAGATGAAAAAGACCTTGAATATTTGGAGAGCAGCCATAGCTTTCTAGATCAAAATACAAATGCCTTTACATTAAAATTATTAATTAATTTGAGCAGTTCTTCAGTAATGACAGAAGAGGAGACTACTGTCTCTCCCATGTGTGGAGAAGAAGCATTTTTGGTGCTTCTGTGTATTGTGGAAAGGCAGCTGCTCCCACAGAGGGCAGTGCCAAGTCAATTTTTTCTATTTCTGTAATATGCTTTCCCAGCACAGCACCTGAAGAGCTGCCTCTTTCTCTTTTATTTTGTTGTTGTGGATGGAGAGTGGCAGACACACAGTACCAGCACTCAGAGCACTCCATGGTGACAGGGTTTTTCACTCTGTCCTACCCATAGGCAGATAAAAGCTTTCCTTAGCTGCAGTGCTGCCCCAAAGATCTGCACTTGTAGAGATGCTCAGTACTTGGTCAGGGTCTAGCCCTGGAGACAACTGGCTCAGTATTAAGCCCAGCGGTCATATAGACTTCTACCCTTAATTCCAACATCATTCTAGACTAATACCACCACTGCCTGTACAGCAGTAGCTGAACCAAATCCAAACGTTTTGTGTGTGAGATAAACATTATTGCCTAATATTAATGTTTTTGCCCTGCTGTTCTTACCAACATCAGCAGTATTGAAAAAAGCAATCAACACATTATGATAAGTGTGAAGAGTTCTGTTTGGCTTCCCAAGCAGCTCTGCAGGCATCTTCACAAAAGGGACAGACATACTCCTGAAAACCAGGCGTCTTCGGGGAAGGAGATGTAGCAAATATTTTTCAGTTTCAGCTCAGCAATCTTCTGTACAGAAAGACAATTCCTGAAGGAAAGGCAACCTCAGAGCTATTTTGAATAAATATGACTGGGATCACTGAATCTTTCTTCCTGTCCTAGAATGCGAAAAAAGTCCAGTGCCAGTCTGTGAAAGTAATGGTTTTGAGAACACTCTCTTTTAAATTTTTCCCCTTGTTCCACTACACCTGTAAATTCTTTGATAAAACTAGTATTTTAAAAGTAAAATCATAAAAAACCAGAATGGTTTGGGTTGAAGGGGCCTTAAAGATTATCCAATTCTAGCCCCCTGCCCGGAGCAAGGACACCTTCTACTAGACCAGTTTGCTCGAGGCCCCATCCAACCTGGCCTTGAACACTTCCAGGATGAGGCACCCAAAACTTCTCTGGGCTACCTGTGCCAGGGCCTCACCACCCTCACAGGGAGGAATTTCTTCCTAACACCTAATCTAAACCTATTCTCTTTCTGATTAAAGCCATTCTCCTTTTTCTATCACTCTATGCCCTTTTCTGAAGTCCTTCTCCAACACTCTTGGAGCCCTTTTAGGTACTGAAAACTGTCCTAAGGTCTCCCTGAAACCTTCTCTCCTCCAGGTTAAACACCCCAGCTCTCTCAACCTGTCTCCATAGCAGAGGTTGTCCAGGCCTCAGATTATCTTTGTAGCCTCCTCTGAACCCAGTCAGTCCATGTCTTTCTTACATTGGGGACCCCAGAGCTGGATATAGCATGCCAGGTAGGGTGTTTCAAAAGTAAAGCAGAGGGACAGAATCCCCCTTCATCTGCTGGCAACTCTGCTAGTGATGCAACCCTGGACACTTATGGCTTTCTGGGCTCTAAGTGAACATTGCTGGGTCAAGTTAAGGTCATCAGATTACACTCTCAAGTCCTTCATCTCAGCTCCCAATCCACCTTCCACGCAGTCTGTGTTTGTGCTTGGGATTGCCCTGACCTACATGCAGGACCTTCTACTTGGTCTTGTTGAAGTCCATGATATGCTCATGGGCCCACCTCTCCAGTCTGTGAAGGTTCCTCTGGATGGCATCCCTTCCCTCCACTGTGTGAACAGCTCCATACAGCTCAGAGACTTGCTGAGGGTGCCCTCAATCCCCGTGTCCGTGTTCATAACAAAGTTGTTAAACAGCATGCTAATACAAGCTCCTGAAGATGCCACACCTCCTTCACAATTACTATAATTACTGGCAAAGATTCATTCTCTGTTTCCCACTCCCCAGAAAGCTCAGCTGACCCTTAGCAACCTGTCCCACTCGATGCCTATCCTCCCTCTTGGACCGCTTTCCCTTCTTCTGTTAAGAGCAGGAGGCTGATAGTTTGGGAAACAAGGAGCGCATCTCTGCGAATCCCATTCCCAGCAACCGAGGGATCGCGGTCCCCGAGCGGGCTTTGCCGCAACGTTCCTGCCCTCTCGTGGGCAAAGGGAGCCTCCTACCGTTCCTGCTATTCCGGGGAATGGGGGAAAATCACTGAAAACCCTGAATCCCTGGGATGGCTCAAAACCTGGCTGGCTCTGCCTGCTCCCTCGCACGCCGGGAAGCTGCGGAACATCTGCAGCGGCACAGCCAGACGGCAAAACACAGAGCTACTGGGGGTCCTGTAAATATTTTTTTTGCTCAAGTAAATATGCCTGTTTTCACACTCTCAGCCAAATTTGAAGAGTATGCATCAGAGAACTTGGCTTTATCTCAAGATTTCTTGGACCTCGAACCGAGTTTTTATGAGCTGATTTTATTTAGCAGAATTTCAGAGAACTGGTGCAGTTTTTTCCTTTTCCCTGTGGATGTGAGCTTCAAGAGTAAGGGAAAAATCACTGAAGGGAAGTAAAAACACACAGTAGAAAAGCCAGAGCTTGTCAGATGTCCAACTAGGAAGGAGTAGTGAAACTTTAAACACTCACTAAGAAATGTACAAAGATTTCAAAGTTATCACAGCACCAGATTTACCTCTCCTGGAGAGACCCTATGAACGGATGGAGAGTAGTGGGGCTTCAAACATTTAATTTTTTTCAGTGGGAAAATTTAGAACAAACCAAACACTGCTGGTTCCTTTCCAAACTGCATGTTTTCTTCCATTATATTTTTGTAGCTAAATGCACTGACTTACTGAAAAGAGAGAGCTATCTTTATCTTCTTGTCTTAAAAAGTGACTGAGAAAATTCCAAGTGAAATGTAACCCTAGCCAAGGTCTAGTGCCATCTGCAAGTTAATTTGTATAGGGCACAAATCGTCCTGAAACAAATTAACCCAAATCTTTCCCCGTCTTTGGCCTGCTAATGGTGTTCAATTTGTCACACTACTGAAAGAAGCCTGACTAAAGTTTGACTATAAAACCAAAGCAAAACAGAAAAGCATAAATAGATGTGCTAGAGCTTCTAACAGCTTTTTGGCTGCCTCTATGCAAATTGTAGATAATATTTCTCCTGAAATAGTAGGCTTTGGCTCATTGTCTGACTGTGTCTGCACAATGTCCCAAGTAGATGGTGCTAATGCTATTTTAGTGCACAGTTTGGCACTGACCTGGCCATACTCATAGCACATGGATGGCAACACAGTAGAGCCTTGCGTGTCTGCATGCTGCACATGAAACTTCCCAAAAAAGGAAGAAGAACTTAAATCTCAGGACTGAACAAGTTGTTCCATGCATAAAATCCAGTTGAAGAGAGGCAGATATTAACTGGATGATGTCTCTGCAGCCCTGTACTTCCAGTCTCTTTCATGCTGTGCTGGCTTATAAAGGATCGCACTGGCACTCGGTGACCTCAGGTCTCAGCATTCCTAAACTTTCCCCCTCATGGCAGAAGAATGCAACATATCTTTTCATGTGTGATTGCTCTATGATAGGAAATTTTGCAACATAAATCTGCTCAAGTGTAGATCCAGCCCTGAACCTAAGACCTTCATCTCCATGATTCTGTTAATGCCTTTAAGCATATTGCATGGGCGAGACTAGAGGGCTCCTTAAGATCCCACACAGCCTTATTTTCCTCGACCCTTCTAATTTCTTATTGTATCAGAAACTTCCCACTCCAATAGAGAGTTCCAGCCCTTTTGGCAACTTTTTCCAAGCTCCATTAGAGCTTCACAACTCTAAATAAAATGTAGGTGGTTTAGTGCAGTCAATGGACTGCGAAGTTCCATAATTTCATTTAATCTTCTTCGCAGTAGTGCAATTCCCCTTCTAGAGCTCTGTCTAAAAGGTAGATATTCTTCTCTGTACCAGTAATGTCTCATCTGGTTACAGCAATAGACAAGGCAGATGGATCCAACACTGAAAGTCCATTGCACCCAGAGGAGAGTGGAGCAAATGTCAGTCCTCCAAAACACAAAATGGGAGAGCAAGAAGGTGTTGAATGTTTCACAGCCTTTGCCTACTTCCTCTCAGATATATTGAGAGATATGAGATCAATTCAATTTTTTTTACATATTGGAATAAAGAAACACAAACGTCCTCTTTGAATACCTTGAAAACACCTCCTCATTATAACCTACTGTGGGGCATTTTCAAAAAAGAACATTTCAACACGTGGGCCAGGAGTAATTAGACAAAAGCTGCTGATGCTCAGTTATACAAACTTATGGCACCTGAGGAAAGTGCCCACATCTTAGACATCTTCCAGTGCCAACCAGTAGCTTCAGACCAGCCCAGAAAAAAGGTAAAACAAAAAAAACCCCACAAGAGTGATGGGGCATTCAGTCACCTACAGCAGACAAAAATCCCATCACTAGAAGGAAATTTCACTGCTGCCACACTGGGAGCTGCCTAGAAAAAATCCCTTGCTCTTACAGCTGTAATTAAATAAATCTCTTTGATGCGTTTGTGTCAAAACCACTGATCAAGAAATAGTATTAGTTAGATGTAATCCACACTTTGGAGGCACCAGAAGGTATCAGCATGGCTCCAGGCATTTAGAGCAGCCTATGCTGTATGTTTCAGCAAGGCTTCCTTAATTTTATCCTCATGATTTTGAAAGTAAGAAGGCTGAGAGGAAAGAAAGAGGGAAGAAACCAAAATTAAAATAGCAGATTTGCAAATTTTACCCTTCCAATACGCATTGTCTGGGAGGTTAAATACTACTGGGGCTGTTCTTAGGCAAATTGAGTACCCTGTGAATGTTTGTGCCTTTGAGAAAGAACATGGAAATATGGGGGTACAAAATAACCCAACTACAAGCACATCTATTTGTTTCTCTCGGAGCAGACAAACACCAGGCAATTAATGGGCAAAGAGCTAAATTAACCCCCTTGAATTATTTACTGCAGGAAGGTGAAGTCTGAGATCACTGGCACTTCTCCAGCCTTGTGCCAGCACAATTGGTTGGCCTGTCCCTCCAGTAAAAAACTAGATAGAGTGGGAGGCAGGCACAGACAGGAAAGGAGGGGCTGTCACTTGGAAAGTGCTCCAGGTGTTAGGCTCTGAAGAGTTAAAGCAACCAAAGGAATCCTAAAAAAAACAACAAAAAACCAAACCAAAACAAAAAGTTAAGCAGCAGCTCACACAACAAAAATGCAAAAATTAATGAGATTTTTATAACCCCTTTCAAAGATTGAATATTTCAATTTTTAAATGTACAAAGACTAAAATCTTCATAAATTTCCTATTAAGAAACATCTGATGCTGTTTTATATTTTCCATTGAAATACATGGCATGAAGGTTGCCATAGCTACAAGCAATTTTTTAAATAACTGTTTTTCATCAGAGCAGCTGCAGTTTCCTACAGAAATGAGGGTGAAGTGGGCATGCTTCAAGGACTCTGACCAACTTAAAATTCCTAATCAAGTGAGTCCAAGATTTTCATAAACACAGCTTAGATACTTTAAATATGGGTTCTGTTTTTCAGAGAAAATACCACTGTTTTTAATTTGGCAGCACCCCAGGAAATGCTGTCAGCACTGCCAGAGGTCTCAGTCAAGAGAAGAGCTTTGTTTTCATGCTGGAAAACATAAAAATTTCCATGGTTAAGCCCCAACCTGGTACAAGTCCCCAGGCACTGAGGGATGTGCCGCGGCCTAGGATTGCTCTGAAGGGCTTTCTGAATGAACCGCTTGAGTGGTAGCAGTGGGCCTAAAAATGCTCCAAGAACCAGAGATTTCTGTACCGAGGAAAAGCTCTTCCTTGCCTGAGTTTGTACAGGAAAACAGAGAAAAGAAGAAACGTGAAAAACAAGTGAAGCTGTAAAATGCTGGCAGGAGGCTTTCTGAGGAGGGGCTGTGATTTAGGTGGCCCTGCCTCCAGTGGTGTTCAGTGGTTGCTGAGCATCATGAGGCTGTTTCTTCTTCTGTAGGAGCTCTCCCTGGATGGAATAGGCAGAGCAGCCTTCTCTGCAGCAGTGTGAGCAGAAAATGGACATTGCTGCATTTCGGGCGCCTGTTTGTGGGAAGCCTAATCTAAGGACAACATGGAGAGACTCCTTTCAACCTGTAGTTATTAACTGTGGCAAAATTCCTACAAAACTTCAAATAGATTCCTTTTGTGCCTTCAGGCAAGTATGTCCCTGTGTCCCAGTCCATAAAAAAAAAATAAATAAAGAGCAAAATTTCTCACAGGAATACCAAGAGATTCAACTCCACCAAAACAGTAATTGAATTGCTTTGTATAGAAGATGGAAATGTTTGTCTGGGTTTGAGTGTTTTTCTAAAAAACAAATTAATGATCATTATTTTTTACACTATTATGAATCTGAAAAACCATCTAAATGATTACTGTTTTTATACACATTGCCTCATTTATCTATGACCTTCTTCTATGGGGTACCTCCACAGCACAGTGCAAGTGCTGCCTCCTGCTTTGGTGGTGATGCTTGAAGGCTCATTTTACCCTGCCATCACCTGCACAGCAGATGAGTTTACAGGCAAGCAAGAGATATTATTCCATATCGACAGATCTTCTGGGCAAGGTAATTTTATTTCAAACGTGATTTAAAATTCCCTTCCCATCTTGAAATGTCACAGCTTCCTCTCCCAATGACTGTATTCTTTTTTGCTCCAAAATTCTTCTGGAGTAAAAGACAAAGAAAAACAAAGGGGAACAAAGTCAGAAAAAAGCTTTTAAAAAAAGTTAGAAAAATGAAAGTAAGAAAAGCTATAATGGCAGATTCTTCTAACAAAATGCTTTTTTTGACTAATTTCAAGTACTCAAGGAAGTGTTCAAGGCCAGGATGGGGCTTGGAGAAGCCTGGTCTTGTGGAATGTTGCCCTGCACATGGCAGGTGGTTAGAACTCCATGATTTTTCAGATTACTTCCAAACCAAACCATTCTATGGTACTGTGATTTTATGATTCATAGGTGTGGAGGCAGTTTAAGTACTATCTTTAGCATGGAACATGGATTTTCTAAAAAGTGGAAAAGTTCCTCATTTTAGAAATTAGCTACTTCATGGCAGGCAGAAACATCTCAGGCACTCAGTGAGATCTTGGTACAGCCTGTCCAGGTGGCTTTGCCCAACACCCTTCTCCACATCGACAGTAAGTGATCAGAAAGTGGAAAAAAAGAATAGCTACCAGAAAGACAATCTAGTAAATATAGTTTATAATGTAAGTTATAAAAGTTTCTCTTTCCCAATGTGAAAATAGGCTAGCACAGCAGAGTGAAGAAGGGATGCCAGTGAACAGAGAATTCTGTACTAGAGTGCATGTATGTATCCTATCAAAGGAACAGACCTTCCTGGATCTCTTGAGGCATTAACTTTTCTGATGTAGGGTATTTTTTCAAGGAAAGAAACAGAAAAAGCACAACATTCCGTACTGTTGGGCTGCCAGAAAAACATATTTTGAGTCATTGCCAGCTAGTGACCTTAGTCAGCAAATATGACTCCATAGATTTTCAGCCCTGCTGTCTCTTCACCAAGGGAGACAAGAGGCTTGTCAAAGCTGTACAGGCACACACACTCTCACAGTGAAATGCTTTTTCTCTCGACTGTGCAGACATCAGGATTACTGAACCTGACATAAACTCACCATTTTCCTGGAAGCAAAAAGGGATGCTAGCCAAAAAGATGAGCCACAGTCGGCAAGAGCTGCCTTGTCCTGGATTACCAAAGGGCAGGCTGTGCAGAGCCATCCTCAGATAAGTGTGCAATGCACAGCCACTGTTTGGAGGTACCTGAAATGATCTGCTGAGAACACCTCCCTGCAGCCTGCACTGAGCCTCTCCACAGCACTCACCTGGCAAGGCACAAACAGGTTAAGGAAGAAACGCAGAAGCTTAAGGAGAGGATGATGGGTGGGAGGCAGCAAAAGGGAGTAGTGGTCAATGCCACAAGGCACATTTTCCCCTTACCTGCAAAGTGAAACACACCAGCACCTAGAGACCATCTGCAGCTCCTCTCTCTGTGCTGCTTTGCTGTTTGTTCTCATTCTGGTTTTGAAGCAGTTCATCAGGCCCTCCAGCACAAGAGGTTTACTTTTTTCACCAGATTCAAGCAGTGTCTTGGATCAAGGAGAACAGAATCCTGGGGGATGGGCTAAAAAAAGGGAAAAAAAATAACATAAAGAGGGAGAAAGATAATACACTATATACTGGAGAGAAAAGCAAAAAAATTTCAAGAGATTTGCCCTGATAGAGGCAGGGTGGGATCAAGAACCAAGAAGTGGGAACAGAATGTCAGTCAAGCGAAGGGAGGGCAACAAACCACACAAGCAGTGTGGTGACACCGGGGCACGCTCATAGCATTATGTAGATGTTTTTCCTAATTTGTTTGTTGTGAATAGTAAGAAGAAAATGACAAGTTAAAGGAAGAAGTATGCAAGAGGATTCAGGGCTTCTACATTTTAAGTGTTTGGTCTTCCAGTTTGTTCATCTGCAAAATGTAGGTAGCCCTGCTAATGTGCCAGAGCTGTGCCGGGGTTTCAGCCCGGGATTTATTAAGAACAAAATAAAGAGTCTGAGATCTGTGAATAAGCACCAGAAGGTGCTGTAGATCAAGAGATATAGAGAGGGTATATATTTTTAGGAAAACCTTTACTTGTGCCAAAAAGTAGTTTCAAATCTACGCCAGCACTAACAAATTTAGATGAATTCACCTGAACACTTCTGTACTTAAAAGTACAATGAAGAATCAGAATTTCACTTTCGTATGAAACATTTGGGGCAACAGATAAATCCTCCAGAAGAGATGCCGTCATCAAAGTTGTGATGCTTCAACATCTGGTGGTTGTGCACAGAGCTGGTGGATTCAGTAAAGATTTATATCCATTAATACACCCTGATGTGTTGTACATTTGATAGAGCCCTAGAAAAGGAGCCACTGGGTCATTTTACCTTCAGCACCGTGACCCTGCATTGCTTCTATGTGCAGGCTGGGGGGTGTGACCTGCAGGCTGGGCCATCCTGAAGCTGCCCCAGTTAGAGTGAAGCAGAATAAATAGGTATATTGTGAGGCAGTAAAATGAGACAGACAGAAGGTACATTGGTTGAAACCGCAAGCTAAAAATACTTTATATTCTGCAAGAAAGACACAGCACTGTCAGTAAGACAGCCTGAGACTTGAAAACTTATCTGGTTTAAAGATGTCAAGAATATCTCAAAAGAAGATGCCTTGTCATGAAAGGGCAAGCTAGCTTCAAAGGCAACTACAGTAGCCTGGGCCTAAGGAAGAACACATTGAATGGTTGGTCACTGCAGGGCTGAAAGGCAGGCTTGCATCTTCTTTCAAAGTAGCTCTGTACCTGTTCATTTTAATCTGTTCTCTCACCCAGCAGCAACTGTAGAGCACAGAAACATCCAGGCAGCTGTGAGAGGAAAACCACTTCGGAATAATGAACTCTAGGGACATCTTTTTCCTCTACCATTTTCCATCTGAAGGCTATGATCAGAACATGTATTTGCTCAGGACACAAATACCATCTAATTTTTCATTACATACAGGCTAGGAGACTGTTTTCCTACATGAAGGCCATCATTCATGGAGAGGTGAAGCCCAAAGCTTAGACAGAGGTTTCCTGACTTTCACCTGGACACAGCCAGTCCATGCACTTGGGGAGGTCCAGCCCCATGCAGATATGGCCACCAACTTTTTGGTAGTGACATCCCACTTGCAGTTCACCAAAGCTGTGGTAACCTTGTGTGTGAATTTGTAGGGGGTGACGAACCACACTCTGGGGCTACGCATACAGCTCTCACCCACCCTGGTTACCCCCTGGCCCCTCCTGTGAGTACAATCACAAGCATGAGCCATCATCAGAGTAACAACAGTCCCGTATTTTCTCCCTGCCTCCTTATGATAGTGACTTGTTCACCCTTCTGTGTTTTAACTACTTAAGCTTAGTTTGAGACAACATCACTAGTGCTATTATTAGTTCATTAATTACTGTACTCTTTTGAGAAAAAAAGCATTACTTATACCACATTTTTGTTCTGTCCCATAGATGGCACTGCATAGACTCCTCTACTCCTTGATTTCATCCATGGCCTTGTTACCACCATGCACACACCACCTTCTCTGCTGCATCACTGCCAAGAGGCTGGGCTTCACAGTGAAGGAAGAGGATGAAGTTTTGCACCATAAGGCATCTAATATCCACCACGCTTCCTGCATTAGACATACTGTAAAATGTTCCATCAGTATCTCGTCTTCTGTAGATTTTGCCAAATCTAATCTCAAATTTCTTTTTCTCTTTCTGACAAGGATAATAGAGGAAAATAAAAAGCAAAATTTTGATATTGTTGTTTGCTCGGTGTGTTTCTCCATTTTGTTTAATGGATATTCCCACAGCAGGAGCTGGTGGAAATGGTGAGCTCTTCCAAGAAATGTAATTTCGAGGCTGGTGAGCACAATATATCTCAGACAGCCACAATTGAAACTCTTCAACACCTAGGATAAAAATTTATGTTTAAAGTACATCAATATGAAGGCGCATCTGTATCCACAGGCAACAGTGATTAATATCTCATTATTTTTAGTGTAAATGCATATTCAAAATGAAAGGCACATGGCAGTTTCAAGCTACTTAGCTGAACAGGATCTTCATGCACCTGTGGGATTTTAGCATTTCTATGCTTTTAAGAGCTTTGTAACATAGGGATAAGATCAGTGTATGATACACTTTACTGAGTTGGGAAAATGTAATTTAGAAGGTGTTCTTATTGCAGGAAAGTGGTGTGGAAAGCTCATTGATAATCATACCTCTTTACATGTTTAAAGACCACAATTACTTTCCTGATCCTGGAATGAAAAATTTTAACATAAGTCTTCCAAGAAAAAGCATCAACCTGTGACTTGAATGAATTGCCCTATAGAGGGATGTTTGTGCTACCGAGCCTTCATACAGCGCACACATTGCCATCAGTGATTACACTGGAAACTCTCTAATCTAGAAGATTTGGGATCACACCACCAACGTCAAGAAAGAAAATCTGTGTTTATATAAGTGGGCTGGTGCCTGGTGCAAATGAATATTCTTTATGGTAACAACTTTTGTTGAAAATGGGTATTTGGCATAAGACAAAGCAAAAGAAGCAGTAAATGCACAGCAGCGGTACTAAGAGAGCAGGGCAGAGCAGATTATCATTTGGGAAACTTAGTGTTCAGCCCAGGGAGATCCAGGTTTACCATGGTCTAAGGGAGCTCACCACAGCTATCCGTAGAACTGCAACACTCAGCACTGTTTGGGGACCATCAGCCAATCAACAATATCTCAGGGATTTATATGTAGCCTTGATAACAATGAGAGGAAAGAACTAAGCTAATCAAACACTGAGCAGCAACACAGAGCCTATGAGTTCAGAAGAGATTTAATCACTACACAGGTATTTAACATGAGAGAGCCAGGCCTTTGCAATGAACCCTCCTCATTGAAATGATTCACATCAGTGAGTCTTCCTCTCCTGCTTGCTACTGTCACCATCCAGAAGAGGCAGCAGATGATCAAGTGCTTCTTTGATCTCCCATGTATGTGAAGACAGAAATATCTAAGCTGAAGAACTGAGACTCATGGGTCTGAGAGCAGATTCAATTACAACCCATGGAATTCAGTTCTCAAAGCTGAGAATAAATGACATTAATTTTCAGTTTGTCACAATGAACGGCAGTATCTCATACTCCTGCTGGCTCTCTCCAGTGCCTGTCCTTCTTCCAGGGGCTGTAAAACAAGAGTTAAACCTTCACTGCAGCCAAATCAGCTGTATCCAGACTGTAGGTCAGAAGCAGAATAATGGCTCCAAGACACATATTTTGAAAAATAGGGTATTTGATATATTCCTTTGACACGAGAAGTGGCCACACACACAAGCATAATGTGCCCTAACAAGTTGCAGAATTCGTAGTAAGAAGAAAAGAAATTTACAGCCATGGACTATAACAGTATAACATTTTGCACTTTTCTGGAAGCCTTTGAGAATTTCAAAGAGGTGAGTTATAGATTTTTTTTTTTTTTTAACTACAAAATACAGACACAGAGGCAAAATCCTCCAGAGTCACACAGCAACCTTGTTAACAAAATAATACAACCAGAAGCTCAAAAGAAAGAAATCTTGCAGCAGCCCTGCAGAGTCCTCAGAGTCTGGGTGTTAAAAAGGCAAGTAGAAGCCTTCAGCGTTACAGCTGCATGGTTTTGCACTGACACAGCCTTGTCAGATGTGGCAGCCTTATCCCAGGGTGACAATCTCACCTAGAGGCAGGTGTTCTGGACTACAGAAAAGCACTGCTCAATCATACTGGAGATAAAAGCTGACATCTCCGACAAGAAAACACCTGGTCAGTTCTGCCAAACCTAAGAGAAGTCACAAGTTTCATTGAACTACATATCCCAAAAAGGGAATTTTTGAGGAAAAATAGATTGGATAAAAATTTGGATGATCTATAAATTAGATGTTATATAGGACTATGTATAAAGATCATCAGGTAAGTTATAAAAAATAATTCAGATTTTTTTTTAAGTTTTAAAGATACTTCTTTGTGTTCCAGTGAGATGAGGTGTCAGAAAAAAATCCCTTTGGTTTCAATGAAAAGAATATTTGGTCTGAAATAAAATATTTGGATTTCAAGGGGATTTCAGATTAAATCTTTTAGCTTTAAAAATCAAATTTAGGAAATTTACTTAACACAATGGTTCAAATAGAATTATTTTGATCTAGCATTGATTTTATTACAAGTATTTTTTTGCAGAGAACAATCGTTGATAACATCCCATTCTACTTTTCCAGTACCTCAGCCCCACATGCAGCCCCAGCAGTGTTGTCAGAACAGGCAGCAGTGTGCCTGTGTCTTTACAGCTCTAATTGCCTTCTCAGGCTGCTGCACCAGTCAAGAAAACAACAGAAATCAAAAATATGCTTCTTTTTCTCTTGCTGGGAGGGAAACTTCTGAACAAGCATATTTGCAAAATAACTGTCTTGTGGTACCCACAGCCCAGCCCAGTCTTACCCATCTGTCATTTGACTCTGTAAGACAGGAAAGAAAAATCAAATTAACAAAAGTAACATCTTGTTAAGGCCCTCAAATAAGACACAACTTCATCTGCAACTTTGAAATAAGGTACTGTAGCAATAAATTTTGCTTGTCTGATGTTTCTAGTTTGTCACTGGAATACTGCTTGCTAAGATCTTTGCTGACTTAATTAAGCAAGACCTTCACTAGCAGTGTGCCCCTTCTGTGGCAATCCCTCTTCCAGTCCCAAGCAGGAAAAAACCTAATGGTCAACAATTAAACATCATATGTTAAAAGCAGAGAAAAGGTGGGGAAGATGAAAGGGTGAAGTGCCTATCCCTTAGGACAGTCTCCCCATCCTATGAAAAGTCCATGTCATTTCTATAGAGGAGGAGCTGGCACTACCTGGGCACCAGTGTGGTTATCACCCCAGCTGGGGACAGACACCATCATTGCACAATCAGGCACATAATGACAATGTGAAACACCCTTCCATGAAACAGAGAAAAAAGGCTTCAGTAGCTCTAAGCTACCCCAGGCCAGAAGGGCAGCTGAGCACTTTAGGTGCTCCAAACCCTCTGCTCATAGGGAACTGAAGTCCCCTGCCCCCCTGTCTGGGTGAGGTCCTGCCAAGCTCCCTCTTCCAGGGAGATGGGCTTGGTGAGCAGACATCCCCAAGACAGGGAGACAGGTGAAAATGCTCTAAGATTGCTCCACTCCCTCTTAAAACTGTGGGATGGATCTGTCCCACAGGTGTCCCAGTGGAGGACAGCACAGCCCAGCTCTCTACCAGCACACATGATGTTTTAGTGAAAAGCCTAAGGAAAGGTATGGAAGGGAACATCCTCATAATTCTGCAGCCATTTTCCAGGTAAGTTGGCTTTACAGGTTTTTTACCTAAGTAGGGCAAAATGTCACTTTCTCTCGTTCAATTTTCCTGCAGATTTTAATATCACTGCAGTGCACTAGTTGTCTCATCTTAAAAAAACCTGATGCCAGTTTCAGCCTTCAGTTCTGCTTTGACCCTTTATCAACTTCACACGTGACATTCTCAATCCTTTCGGTGTCCTTCCCAGAATAATTCCCTCTCCCTGAGAACTCATTTACTCAAGGATTAAATTCATGCATTTGCAAACAAGACAGCCCATAAAATTATATTGTTCTGCTTTTGCAAGAGGAACAGCGAGGTGAGTCTTTTCAACGGGCCATGAATCTACTTTAAAAAACATTATTTTTTCTATTCCAGCAAACTCTTTTAGTACCTGATAGCTTGGCGATCTTATTATACCAGATTTAAGAATTCCTACAGGAGAGATACTTAATAGACAACCATCTTATAAAGTTTTACTGCTACACCAAAAGGCCTTTTCAGAGTGATTAAATAATGTTAACTGCCTGAAGAATATATTTCCATAAGTTTTCTTTTTAATTAAAGAAAACGGGAAACAGAACACACAGGAAAAGAACATAAAGATCCTAAAGCCATCAAATTAATGATGGCTTACAAATGCAATGTGTAAATTCTCTGCATTTTCCTTACCATTCCCTACTTTTATTCCCTATGCTGTTATTACAACTGTCCTTTTTAATAAAGCATCTACATTTGTCTGAACATATAACCAAAGAGTTAGATTTTAATGCTTCTTAGCTAGTCAGTTATCTACTGTAGCTTCACATGAAATCCAGATACTACACAAATGAGCTCATTGTGGGTGGTAATTAATTTACACCGATAGGAAACTTGAAATAAAATATCAACATGGTCATATTTCATTACGACCACGATATATCTTTTTCACCCTTATTTAGTTAAACACATTGTCCCCACAGCTAGCAGAAAAATACGTCTCAGAGCTACACTGAGAGCTGGGTAGTTGAAACAAGAGGGCGAAATGGAAGATGAAATTAATCTAGAAATTTTGAAATTTTTTTTAAAAAAGCAGAAAACTCACAGCCAGAAAGGAGCACAGTGGCACCAGAGGCAGACAAACACTGGAGCACAGCAGGAGCTCTCAAGTTTAGTGGTTCTGGCTGAGCTGCAGGGCAGAGCTGAGATTTCAGTGGGCCATGTGCTCTGCAGAGCAGTGGTGTCTTTCAGGGGAGTTCTGTTCGCTGGGCAGACCTCGTGAATCCACTGCAGCAGCTCCAGATCAGCCTCACACTGAGAAAACCTCTGCCCAGTGTAATGAACCCAGAGCTCAAAATCTGAAATCCAAACTTTGGTCTTCTCCATTTAAAAATTACCCATTTTTTTATTTCACCTTAGCCCACCTTTTCCCACTCAGCTCAGGACAGGCAGCTTCATTTGCTCTCCATGGTAATTTCAATTCCTGTAGGAGCTGCCTGGTGTGCTGGGCTGTGGGGAGCCTGCCTTGCCCTCATGAGCAGTTAACTTACACCAAAACCAATCACACCCTTCCTACATTGATGAGATCTACTTCCCTCACTCCCATCCTCAGCAGAGCAGCTCTGCCACAGAATAGGGATCCACAAGAAATTCTTTACTCTGGTGCTTAGGTACAAGGCAAACACTTCCCATATCTTAGCTTTAAATATTGTTACTCTCTCTCAGTAGAGCTTATATGCAAGTTTACAGGCAGATTGCTCACACACAGCTCTTTCCATGCTCTATAAAGATCATGTTCACCCATGAAAAACCCAAGGCCAAAGTTTCAGTGCAGGCTTAAAGAAAGGACACACCTAATCTGTGCTCTTGAGCTCTGCCAGTATAAAACAGCTCACATCAGACACAGATACACTGGTGTCAAGCATGCCCTAGTCCCAGGTTGTCCCCATATCAGTAAAGACTACAGGCAATGCCAGATGAGGAACTGTAGATATTCCTTTCCCTGAACCCTTCAGAATGATAAATGCAACAGGTCTATAACGCCTTCGTCCCTTCAAATGCACAGACACTTTCATTGTTCCCACAACACAGAGAAAACATTTTTTAAAAAAGTTAAAACCAAATCTGGTCTTGTTAATTCTTATATGAAAAAAAAATCCCATCTCATGATAAATCTGAGTAGACCAAGCACATATTTTGGGCTTGCCAAAAGCAAGCGCATTTCTTCCCAAAATGCTTTATGGAACTTCCAGTTATTTTCTGGCTGCATTTTCAGTTTTAAGTGATAGTTACATTTCTATTTTCAATGTCTATGCCACAAATAACAAACTTTCAATTTCCTCTGCTGTAGAATTATTCCACTCTGCTTATCTTGAGGTTCAATTCTCGTCTCCATTTTAATCACATTTTCCAACACTGTATTTTGTGCAACAAACCATTTTCCTTCATGAAAGATAAAAATGATTGCAAATTCCATTTCATCTTTCGACCAAATTTTGCTGATTTTTTTTCTGCATTTTTTCACTTAATTGGAGAAAGAATACATGGCAAAATACACACTAGGCCTACATCACTAAGAAAAATAACATTTACACCATCAGCCATCTATATACATTACAGCTACTTAAAACACTAGTATCAAAAGTGCATCATGAGAAGTTATTTCATATTTTTTAAAAGCTCCGGCCAGCAGCAATAATAATAAAGGCTTCTAATACCAAGTATTCTTTTTAGTAATCACTATACAATTTACTTACAATGTAGTTGCAATATAGTATAGTTTCATTTATACTCAGCCATAGTAAGTCACAGCCCTGGAGACAATTTCAGCAAGCTTTATGTACTGAACAATACAAACTTTTGTGGGCTCCATGTTCTGGCTTATTAGAATGTATTTTCAGATGACAGGATGAAACTTAGTGTAGAAGAATGTAGCAGTCTAAAGCACATATTCTGCACATTGACACAACTGCAGTAACAGTTAATGGTGCCCAGATGTTGTAAGAAATTGGAAAGCAAGTTTTCAGTGTGCTAACAAGGGCAATGAGGACTGAGATGCTAAAAGCCATTGCAACTGTGTGGAATTCAACCCCTAGCTCATCTTTCTAATTTCAGGAATAAAATTGTATTGTAAACAAAGAAGCAGTTTCACACCAGCTGACTGAGGACGAAGGAAATTCCTACCTCTTCGAATAGAGAGCTGTCCCAAACCCAGTGACGCTTCCTTCCTTTGTCAGGATATCTGATCACCATGCCCAGGGCAGATGCTGGAAGTGACACTTGTGCTTTCTCCAGTAGTGTGGTAACTGTTCAGCTGAACTAATTCCTGATAAATATAGTGGAATGGAGCAAGCTTGAAATGACTCGTCAATCTGTATGTTTCAAAAATAATCTAAATACCCGAAACAAGAAAATAGAAAAAACAATAAAAAGGAAGGAGTAGATGGCCATTTCTTATACCTTCCCAAATTACACATTCTAATAATTAAAAAGTACTGGGTATTTAGAGTATTTGTCACTACATAACTACTAGACTATATTACTAATAAAAAATTGTTACACTCTGTATAAACAGTTATAAAACAAAGAGGCAAACATCAATTAATCACCGTTTTGTAATCCTGCCATTACATACATCAGCTAACTCACATCCTCTCCCTGTTTAAATAGTTGTTACTTAAGTGGGTTAAGATACAGATTTAAAAGAAAAAAATGAATAGATATAAATCATAATTCAAAGAAAATATTAATGCACATAATGATACCACCACCCCTTATTTCTGAATTCCATTGGATTTGGAATAAAGTCACAACAGCATTAGAAGGACAAGAGAAAAAATTCCTGTGCGGTGAAGAGAAGCACCAGAAAATGTGCAGATTCCCTGACACAACAATATTTAAGTCATTCTAAATTTCTCATCCCGTTAGCATAAATATAACTCAAAACTACTTCAAAGACTTGATATTCATTATATTGCATTTACAGAATGTAACTCCATTGAAGCTGACAGAACTACCCTGGTTCAAAACTGGAGGAACTGAGGAAGAATTTGACATTTTGATTCAATCTTTAATGTGCAAATTACCTTTCACTTATACAAACAAAGCGTACTGGCTCTCAGGCAGAAGATAAACGTAATAAATCAGCTTACATTTTTTTTGCCTATTAGTCACAGTGGAATTCCCGAAATTAATTTTATTTTTATCTTTTTGCCACTCTTCAGCTTTTTCTTTTTCATGTTCCTTCCTCATCTTCCATCACCACAGGTTTGTATTTCTCATTTTCTATTTTACATCACTCCATTTTCTTCTCTACAATGGAAAGGCAGACAGCAGGCACAGAGACACTGCCGGCCCAAGGTAACCTCCTTGGACTCCCACAGTCTGGAGGATCTGATTCTCTCTCAAAAACATTTAAACTTTATAAAAGGAAGGGAATCAAAACTCATTTGCATATAGGGTCGTTCCATCTCTTCAGCTCACATGTTTACAGCTCTGGAAAGTCCCTTTCTGATTCCTTGGCTGATAAAGAGCCAGGAAAGTAACTCAGCACAGGGAGAGGTGAGAATTGTTTTGCTGACCTTGCAAGTTGGGCTATGCTAAAGCACTCCATTAGCCTTGCTCGGAGGGCCTAGCTGGGAGATTTGCGTTCTGTTTATCCTTCAGATTTCAAGGCTTAGACCACGCATGCAGAGCTAAAGACTTAAGTCAGAGAAATCCCCACTCTTGCGCAGGAAGACACTCTGGCCAGGAGCTCGATACTTCAGCTTCCTCTCTGTATACTCCGCAGTCTCATCTGGGGACATCCTGAAAACATTATCAGATGCCTGATAAGCTCTTTAACTTTCAAGTACTTAGTGATTTAGTTTCGGTCAAAACCTCGTTTCAATACATTTTCAAAGTCTAAATAAAAAGTGAGACCCTAAAGGAGAAGAGATTAGACTTGCAGCCTAACATCTCTCGCATCCAAAACAATGTGACTAACATTTGATACTTGTCGGGTGGAGTCGCGGGAGACAAGCCTCACGGCATTGTGGTCAGCAAGTCTCGTTTATTGTAATAATCTACACATACTTATAGTACTACTAATTAGCTCATACATATTGCAAAAGCTGAGCTCCTTATTGGTGGGAGCTATTCCATGAGATCACTGTGGTCTTATCTTTTCTCTTCCATATGGTTTCTTTCAATTTACTTATCTGGACTCACATCCTGTCATTTGTACAACTCCTTGCTCAAGGATTTAGTGTCCTTGCCAAGTCTGCATCTTTACTAAGCCCGCTATGTCATCATGACCTTTGCTTTTTAGCCATTCTTCAGAAAGACTCTCAACAGATACTAGCATAAACGAATCTACTTCTCCATACCTGCACCAAGATAATCAGAGTGCGTGTTCAGCTTACTAAAAAGGAGTGGAATTAGATGTCTGGTTAATTAATGCTTTTATTTATCCACAAACAACGCAGCAGAAGCAGCAGCAGGGATTGCTTACTCCATTCCAATGTTGTTCATCATTGACACGAGGCAGATTGTTTCTGAGAGAGGGGTTGCTTAAAACTCTGGTGCCCACTCTCCCCATGGGCTTTTCTGGCAAAGCTGGCAAGTGACAAGACTTGTTTTGTTCCATGTAGACTCCCATATACCAGGCATTAGACAGATTTTTCCAAACCCCATTCACAGACTCAGAACAGGTTGACACCATTTAACCCTGTGGCTTTAGCCTTGGAAGAGTAAACCTCCACCACCTCCAACATTTTCCAGTTCAGATGGGTACTTTGTGAGGATTCACCCAGCGGAAATCACACCCTCTCCACTGGTTGTCTTCATCCCAGTCAGGCCAGGGGACTCTTCTAGGATACATTCCAGGAGGTTCTCCTTCACACAGCTTCTGAAGATGAAGAAATGTGCTCCATCTATGAGTCTGGAAGCATCGAGGAACATTTTCCCATGTATTGCATGTCTGCAAGCAGACAGAGCTTAATCTACTTTCCACTCCCAGCACAAAAACCTATCAAACACCTTTCATGACTGCCCTGATGTTTTCTGCTGTACTTGCCCTAAGGGTTACCACAAAAGCAATGCACATGTATGGATCAGCTACCTTGGAGAAGAGGAAAACTTGCAAGATATTTATTGTTAATAACCGCATTCCTCTGAGTCAGTACAGAAATTCAGGCTGTCCATATTCAGGGCAGAAATATGTACCATCTACTGTTTCATCCCAAGATCTGGTTTACAGACCTTCAACTAGGCTAATACACAAGTTACAACTCACTAGAGCAGAGGTTTCAGACACAAACCACTCACCATTTTAACATCCACATCAAAATATATAACAACAAATCCACTGACACTGAGTAGACCCAGATGGAAAATAATCCCAACGTTTTAAAAGCATGTAAAACTGGGATTTTGCTTTTCAGCAGCATGAGAGATCTGATAGGCTAAAAAAATACCATTGCCTGAGCTCTCAGATGCTGCCCTGCATCATGTTTGGGCACAGAGAAGCCAAGGCTCTAGCAGGATTTATCAGTGTGGACGCTTAACTTAATTTGAATGAGTCGTTGCACAGGAAGAGAGGAACAGTGATATCTCAGGCTGAGATTCAGCTGTGTTTGCAGCGCTCACTTGTACAACTTCCAAAATGCATCCTCACTCTAGTCTCGGATTTAAAAACTTCTTTGTAAAAGACACTGAACTAAATTAATCTATTCTCTGCTGAGCAGTACATCCTTGCTGGTTCGTTAAGTAAAGGTAATTCAAGTTTCTTGTGTCCCAAAAGATGGGTATCATTATGTGCATGTATCACAGCTGGATAACCTCAAGCAGAGAGAAGCTGTAGAGCTCTTGGTGAGAGCAGCAGATTCCTCAGTCCTCGGCACATCTTCGAAGCAAAAGCAGGAAAGTGTACAGTAAAGCCAAAACACTTACAGTGGCCTTTAGAGAGCAAGGATGACAGGACAGGTTCTTCACTTTGCTTGTGAAACAAATGCAGGGACCAAAGGGGTCGAGGAAATGTTGTGCACTGCTCCTGACAGCTGACATCAGTCAGGACACTTATTAACATCTTTGCATCTCATCTGGAAAGTTTTGACCAACTGAATTTCTTTTTTGACATAAAGTCTGGATCTCTGCCTAATTGAGTGGCTGGATTCTCTTGAGGCAATAATATGTTAGGCCAAGCAAAATAACACTACAGCCCTGAGTGCAGCACTATCAGAAGTGGTCATGCAGTGCATTTTAAGGCCACTAAATCACAGCCCAAGTGCCAGACCACCTGATAGTTCCAGCTACTCTGCTCTATTTACTGCTGTCCCCTGTATTCCTTACCAAAAAGGCTGACTTCCTTCTTTCACTGAGGCAGAAGGTCCTCCCAGAAGGGAAGACCTCTCCCAAAGTAGTTAAAATCTTTACAGGAGTATAAAACATGCCGGCATCAGAGATAAATCATGTCTTGTATATAAAACATCTTTCACAAAAATACAGCCTTCAGAAAGCAGAGTAGACATACAGCCATTTCATGCATGATTTCATAAATCTTTCATCCCTGCTTAGAGTATTTCTTTGTGACAGGCAGTGAGGTATGAGTTATGAATTCCAACATGAGGTGGAGCTTAGTTCCATTGAACACTACAGCAAAATCCCCATTATTTTGAAGAAACTGGAATTTCTTCTTCAATACTCTTAAAAGCAAACTTTCACTTGGTTTCACGAGAAGTTAGTTCTGTGGATCTTTTTATATGATACAGAGCCTATACACATACATATATTATTCTTTATTTTTGTACATCTAATTTTCTGTTTTCTTTAAGCTGAATTGACTTACAATTCTGATTTCTGTCTTATTGCTTTAATAGCCAATACATTGAAAAGAGCTTGGGCTGACAGAGAAACCGAGGAAATACTTTATAAAGCATGCACCTTTCATAGATCATTTTGCACATTTACAAAGGCTATGGTCATATCACAAGCCAGGTAGTATTTGATTAGCCATTTCACAGCCCATTGTGACAGGCATATAAATTATGACACTGTGCTCCTACCTCTTATGCAAGCATTGAAGAGCTGTCAGGCATGCCCAGGTAGCAGAGAGGAGAGGGGATGGTAGAAATAGCTCTTCTGTGTACTCCTGATGACCTGTGCAGCCTCCAGAAACCAGAGGTCTGCTCGTGGACAGGGCTCACAAAAAGGGAGTAACATGCCAAGACAGGAGAGCTGCAGCTACCCTCCATTACATGTTTTTCTAAACTGGGAAATGTTCCCAGTAGGAAATGCCTGCAGAGATTCATACAGAGGCATTAACCTTCCCCTCAGAGCCTGTTTGTGTACATAAGTGCATGTACATGCACACATTTCTTATCCTAAAGGGGGATTTTTGCTCCGCAGTTGCACAGAGGGCTGGATTATTGCCAGAACAGCCCACAGCCCCTGCAGCTTTGCTCTGTGTCCTTCGTGACAGTCAGATTGCTTGTCCCAGTGCCTTGAAACCTTGCCAGAGTTGTTCTACTCAGGTTTGTCATTCTCTTAATTACTTTCCTGTGACTGGCTTTAACATCTGTGAAAACAAGTCTGAGAGCTAGTGCAACAGAGTCAGACCCCACACGAACCACAGTGCACGCAGAGATCTGCCCCTACACCTGCATCGTGGCCCCCATCTCCTCTCATGCCTCCCTCCCCGGGACAAGTCTTTGGCTTGCCTGCACCCTGCCCTTGAGACAAACAGTTCTCCCTGAGATGAATGCAGAATTTCAACAGGTAAAAATATTCCACTGCTGCCTGTCAGCCAGCTCAAGTGAAAAGAAAGTGCTGCAAAATAGCAGCAGGCAGCATGGTACAATTTCTGCCACAAGCTTCATAAATGGCTTCACTTTGCAGTCAGAAGTTAGAAAACAGGAAGGTTTCAAATGAGTTACTAAGGCAGGAAGTGAGTCAGCCCTGAGCAAGAGGGACAGCAAACATCAACCCCTTCCACTGCAGACACCCAGCCACAGACATGGAGCCAGGCACCCAGAACCAAGAGTGGGTGAGCCTGAGAGCAGAAAGCATCAGCAGGACAGGAACAGGGAGAAAACGAGACCCCTCTTCTCCAACCCAAAGGAGGGAAGATTTTATCCATCCAGAGGCTATCTGCTAACCAGTCTTTCTTCTCCTTGCAACCCCAACCACCAAGCCACCAGCCCTTCCCCTCCCGTCCCTGCCCAGGCACACACACCAAGGCCTCCTGTGCAGTTCCACTCAGGAGAAGCTGAAAAGAGTCCTGCAGAACAGCTCAGCTGTGAGTAGGATTGCAAGTTCCCTCAAGCATCAGGGAATTTGAACCTTGGCTTCTTGCTCACTCATTTAAGTATTTGCTGTTGGAAATAGAAACATCAACACTTCCTCCTCAGCTGCCATCCCACTCTGCCCGCATCCTACATGAGATGAAACTGCTCTGGAAACAGTCACATCAGCCTCCACAGAACAAGGAGGCCAAGGAGCATCTTAGCTTAGGCATAGAGATTTTAGCTGCTTGCCTAGAAACAGATGTTTATCAGAGAATTCATCTGCAGCAAACAGAAGAGCCATAAGCCACCAGTGCCACCGCAGCTCAGCAGCATTATGGCAGGAATTCCGAGGATTTGCATTTTGGGGATACATCCAAAAGAAGCCCCAGTCCTTTTTTAGGTGTACCTCCAGGCACAAAAATTACACCTATAAATAGAACCTAGGTACTGAAGTCACACAGGCAGAGTTGAAAATGAAACTCTAGATACTGGACAGTATTCCCCACCACACAAAAATGTTGCACTCTTGGTTGAAGTGCCAGGAACATTTGGCCCTTAAGCCTGGACAGTCATACAAGCACTGAGACCCTACATGGATAACAAATCCCCCACAAATTTTTCAGGTTCCTAAACAGGGTAGAATACCTAAAAGATTAGCTGTTCCACAGGTGAAGCATCCAGTTCCTAATATGCTGTCCTCTGTTTCAAACATGCTGTTGAAGATATTAGGAAGACAAATGACGTTTTGCTCTCTGTGTTAATCAGAAAACTAGGATGCTAATCCCAACCGAAAAAAAATTTGGAGGACAGACATAATTGGCTGGGTTCAAAAGACCCTCGCCTGTCTTCTGTTCCTGATAATAATCTTCTGCAAAGCATCAAATCACTGTAGCAAAAGACTTAAGAATCAGAGCATGGTCACACACACCATGTGGGGGAACCAAGGCACAACTGAAGAAGAACATAAGCTTCCTCAAAGCAACTAGATTTCAATGCAAAGCATTTCCAGATCCTTCCTGGTTTCAAAAGAATCTCAGACTAAGGCATGGGAAGCTATGCACAGAAGAAAGCACTTCAGAAGAAACTTTTTAATCCTTGAAAGAAACTGTTGAGAACTTCTTATCTGAACAAAAAAAAAGGCTGGAGCAAGAGTGGGTAGAAGGTAAAAAGCAAAATCCGGAACCTAGTTGCAACTTGCAAGTTTTAATTATCTTCTAGTGGAATAATCATTCTTAGAAAAGTGCTGTGCTGCTGGAATCAAGGCTTCCACAGGAATGCTCCCATTCTCATTTTCATTTTGGCTTTTTTCTCTAACTCATGCTTCGAGAGGTCAGCAGGCTCCTGGAAGCAGGGGGAATTGCATTTCCAAAATGAAGTTTTGTAAACTAGTTTACACAGCAAAGTTTTGTAAGTCAGCTTTGGAACTAGAAGTCTTGGTTTCATAATAATGGGACTCTTAAACTGACAATTTAAAATGCCTTAAAAAAATTTATAACCTCCCTCACAAAATCCAGGGAAGGAAACATAACAAGCTCTACTCCAAGCAAAGGATCACACAGCTGCTAAAAACAGTTCTCAAAGGTTGTGTATTATTTAAGAAGGAATGTGATAGGCAAGGACTAGACAACACCTAAACAGCCTTAGGAAGAAAACATTATGGAAAAAACTTTCAAGCTCAGAAGAAGTTCAGAGAAAAGAGCTGTTTGCTACTGGATGTATTTAGGTGAAGAGAACTTCCCTGAAAATAAGAATATTCCCAGAATATTCCCTGAAAATAAGAAGAATCCATCAGGGAGAATCACAACTTGTTTCTCCTGCCTGGAGTTTCCACAAGTAGCAGGTACAGAAACCCAGTCGGGGTCAATTGTATTTTTAAAAGGAGGTTGTATCATGCTGAATGAAGTGCAAAATCCTCAGAACTAATAAATCCAGCAGCACCTTACATTTAATTAAAGAAGAAGATGACAAGTTAGTTAAACATGTTAATTTATTGATTCTTGAAGCTGGAAAGGTTTTTGTCACATGGCTTACAGAGAACTGAAGTAAAATAATAGCTGATTTAAGCTTGTTTTTTTCTGGGTTTTGTTCTCATTCCAAAACTGAGTCATAAAGACTTTGAAGAACCTGCACTGGAACAACAGCCAAAGAAAAACATCCCACTTAGGAAATAGATCTGCTGAAAGCAGATGTTCCCAGATGGGAACATCCCAGCAGAGGTGGTGTCTGTGCCTGCTGCGATCTGACCTGTGCCACAGCCGGTCCCTCTCAAACCTGATGGTTCAGCAGCACATGGAGTCACCTCTGTGTCCTTGCTGAGAAGAAGTTTTCAGTGCTGCTTCTCAGGCCCCCGCAGGCACCTTTTTCACACATGGACAGCTCGCACCTCCCAGGCCACTTTAGAACGGAGACTGGCCATTATATTCACCCCACAGGCTGGGAGAACTGCGTGTTTGCCCTGCAGAGCTAAGGGCTCCCAGGGCCCTGCAGTTGGGATTTCCCTGCAACAGTCCCAGGAACATCCCTTGCTGCAGGGTCAGGCACGCATTTGGGCTGTGTCTCTGTAGACAGCCCAGAGTCTACCAGAGAGGAAAGAAAGGCACTTCATGCCCCCAGCTCTGCCCGGTCTCCCCTGCGCTCCACTGAGGGATGGCCCATCTCCTCTCCACCTTCTGAGGTGCACATGCACACTGCAGCTGGGAAAAACACTTTGGGCAAAATTACTATTTCCAGGGATTTTTGCTCAAGCCCACTAACATTCAGCATCCCAGCTGGCTATTTACAGAAGACTAATACAGCATCTTGCTCAGACGTCAGATGAAATTTGAGCAGCAGTGGAGAAAAAAGTAACAGGCATGAAAAGGTCTCCTCAGTGGCTGTTCAGCCATCACACTGGCATCGCTTACAGGGAAACGTCTGCTTGCGTTTTGAAGAAAGGGTCAGGCCTTGCCTTGTGGGAAGACAAGGCTCTACATTCCGGATCAAGGAAAGCTCTCTGTCTCTCTGGGATCCGTGTCACACATGGACTGGTGTAGTCCCAGAAAGACAGAGCCTAATGCTGCAGCGCCTGCAGGTACCAATCCTGCCCAGCACTGCCGCTGCACCCTGGCCCCAGCAGGGATCGCAGGGCGCTCCTGTGTCCCTGTCCCGCCCTGCAGCCGAGGCTCCCCCTCGCAGCTCCGTTCGCAGTCATGGCTGCTGCAGCCACACAACTGTTGTGGTGAGCCATGGCTCCCAGCATGGTGTACTGGACCCTGTTGGACAAAAGGTCCAATGGTTTAACACCCCTGAGGCCCAGGAACCATAAGATGGCCGCCCGCCTCAACACGGTTGCCCTCTGGCAGCTTGGCGGGAAAAGTTGTTGATCAAGGCGGGAAAGACGTGCCACCTTGTATGTCTGCAATGGCCACTGAACTCTCCTCCCCTAGTTACCTCACTGTTTAGTTATTGGTCCTCGTTCACCCTCCCTGCCCCTCTCAGTCCCCATTGGTTATGACGTATTTGTCTCCGCCTGTGTTACACCCCCAAACTGTGTGGTTATTGGTTGCTCTATGTATGCTCTGCCCTGAGCAGTGGGGTATAAAATCCCCTGTCAGGGGCTTTCAGGTGCTCTCTTGGCCCTGCTCCCCTCAGCTCCAATAAACCTGTTCCTGCTTCCTCCAAGAAGAGTCTCCTTGTTGCTTCACTTCTCCTGGCGCTTTACCCATTGGTGGTTGAGGCGAGTCTCACTCAGGATCCCGCCTAGCCTCCCGCTCCCTGCCTGTGCTCGTCCTCTGCCGCTACAGCAGGCAAATCAGCTGCCCAGTGCTTGGCCTCTGAGCTAGCCACTCGTCTAACACTGCGGCACACGACCCCACCTGCCAGGGTCTCATCATCCCCCAGCATCCCTTCCGCCACCTACGCATCCCAGGGCTCGATACAGAGCACTTGTTGCCTACTTACCCCGGCTCCTTTAGCGCTCTGTGCTATTCACAGCGAGAGCTATCAGATGTACCCTTTCCCCTCTGCTCCTGATTTATCACAGCCTGGCACCAAAGCTCCCCAGAAGCTGTTGCCAAGGTCTCTGGATCCTTCCACAGCCATCCCACATGATCCCAGTGACAACATCCTCTCACTGTTGGTGTGGCAGCATCCAATTCTACCTCCATTGCATGAAGTTCACCTATAATGTCCCTGCCCGGCTCCGTGGGGTCTCGTGTGCCGCCACAGAAGCACGGGTGGGCTCAGTATTATAGTCGGTAACAAAGAGTCGAGAAGGGCATTTGCATGCGTTCCGGCAGGAGCATTTATTGCTTCTACACCGTCAAAGGTAGCAGAGGCAAATGCGAACATGATCACGAGGTTCACAGTTTTGTCCAGGGGCAGGGAAAAGGCAGGACTAGGGAACAGGGACCAATGAAGAAGCTCTGAGGGAGTGACAAGGGGTAGAGGCTAACAGCCAACCGGGGAATCCAAACTGGGACAGATTAACATAACAGAACAAGCATCCCGGGAGAAGCCCCTCCAGACACGCTAACATGAAGTGGTTCTTGTGGTACTAGGGACTTGTCTTACTGAAAACTCTCTCTCCCTTGTATGTTCACCGGCCACCGCATTCACTCAATGACCCTTCCTACCACACATACAATTCCAAACCTGAGAACTTTAACTAACTAATTTTCAACCCACAATTGGTAAGAGGGGAAAAAGGCACCAGGAAAGGGGCAGCTCTCAGCAGTACTTCTTAACTACGCTCACCTTGCAGGGACCTTGTGCAGCAATAAACCAGAAACAGTGTTTTCTGGGGCATGTTGTCCGTTTTAAGACCTATGAAGTTTTGGGTGGAAGAGAGTTACTTTTCTTCACAGTACCTAGCATGGGGCTATGTTTTGGATTTCTGCTGGAACTGGTGCTGATAACGCAGGGATGTTTTTTTCTTGCTGAGCAGTGCTTGCACAGAGCCAAGGCCTTTCCTGCTTCTCATGCCACACCAGGAGGCTGAGCAAGCAGCTGTGTGGTACTTAGGTGACAATTGGGGTTAAATCATGACAGTCCTTTTTGGCCCTAATGTGGGGCTCAAAGGGTTCAAGGTAACATATTTGATTGGAATGTTCTAGATCAAATATATAGCTATTGCTGTTTAACTATTAATCAGCAGGCTCCTGTACTTGCCATGGTGTGGGAGACAGGGGAGTAGAAACTCCTGCAATTAAAGGAGGCTTTGATTTACAACCCTGGAAGAGACTAGGTCTGGCTTAATTGACAGAGATTTGTGGACTTTAAGCAAAAGGATTACAAACTTGTGTTCCTATCATTAAAAGTAAAATTGTACACTGGGTGTTTTGGTGAAGGGTTTTAAAATACAATAGTGTGATTTTATATAGTTTAAGTTAAGAATGTAGATGGTATAAGAGAGACAACTGTGTGTACGTGACATGAGAAGTTATTGGTCAAGACATAGCTGCATTGCAGTGAGAAGTGCCACAGGTGATAGGTCATTAATCTAAAACAAAGTGTCGATTTAAGTATCTATTGGATTAGAAAGTTATAAATTATGATGTAACTCTAAATCTTGTGAATAGTCGCCATTACTCGGAGGTGTTGTAAAATCTCATGCCTCGACTGATGCGTTTGTTATTTTAAACAATAAATTCGTGTAATTGCATAGTCCCATCCCTTAAAGTTATTTTCCTCCGACACGTGAAGCGCAAGAAACGGACACCATGGGGCTTGCTTGTGTCAGGAAAATTAATCCACGATGGCAGAGGTTTATGTCCAAAAAGCAGACAGAGGAGTCCTGTAACTTTATTTGAATAAAGGGAGAGACCATGGGCATTTCCCATGGGGTCTCTCAAATTGTTCAGGGACACAGCCTCCTTTTTATCCTAAGTTCCTGGCTGCATCTCCCTCTTCCTTTTCCCCATTGGCTGAGGTACTCGGAAGGTACAGACTTCCCAAATCGCCTACTCTATGGCCCCCTCTAATATGCACCCCCCTTTTGTTATATAAAAGAAAGAAAAAATCTATTCATTATTCTGTCTTTGTTCTTTTTCTCTAAGTTCAGGAATTTAACATGGCCTTTGCTGAGCAACAGTCCATGTTGATTAGTAACATTTTCTAGAACTAAGAATTTCTTCTATTACTTCCCTATCTATAAGTTGCTAGCTCTATCTACAAGCAGATTCACATGGTCTGTCTGTAAAGACAAATTAATCTTATTCCTTTCACTTGCCTTTATGTTAATTAGAGTCTAATGCTTAGTAGTAGCTGCTTTTTGGTTTCACTGCTTGTAGTACTGTACTGCTTATCATCATCTTACTCTGCTACATCTGAGAACATTTTGATAACAGCCATGGCCACATGCCTGAGGTGGCAGAGGGCCAGGGCATCACTGCATTCCTGTGGTTCCGTACTGGGCAGGCTGGAACTCCACTGTGAAGTCAAGTCCACAGGACTGTGAGCTGTGGATGAGTCCATGCAGGAGCAGGACACCCCAAAGCATCTGTGGCTATGAATAAGTCCACACCAGAGCTGGTATGTGGTGGTGCAAGTGGCTCCAGCCACTCTGTTTTCTGAGGAGAACTTAGACAACCAGCTGTGGTGCTCAGCAACCCAATTTTAGCATATAACTTCGCAGTCACGGTGAGAATCCGTAATTCCTTTGTTCTGCTGTTTGCATGTTTTCCCCTCCCTGTTTTATGTATGAAGTTATGTATATTCATATCCCTTGTTTAATATGTACCAGTTCTAGAAAGTTCTTTGTTCCTCGACGCTCCATTGGATCCTTCCCTAAGTCCCTCCTATGTGTTGTCCTCATTGGTTCCCTTGCTACTTCCCACCTACTTGCCTTTACCCCATTGGCTGAGATCCCTTTCCCCGCCTGTTCCGTGCTCAGTATAAAATCCCCGGACCGTGTCAAAAATTTGGCTTTTCGTCCCTGTCTTTTCAGTGGAATAAACCTGCGTGGAACACATACAGAGAGTCCCCTCTCTTTCTTCTTTGCCTTCGCCTTCGTGCCTTCATTCCAGCAACAGGAGGAAAGCTCCCTTGGGTGAGGAGCTCTTTTGTGTGTCTCAGCAGGGATTGCCACCTTCCAGAGGGGTTGCAGCTTTGACCTCCAGGCTTCCTTTTGTCAGCACATGAAGGGAGAACCCCCTTCAGCTTACCCTAAGCTGCAAAAACCCTTCACTGGTACATCTCAAAGCATCTGGGGCTATGTCTGTGCCACTGCAGGCACACTTCTGCAGGGATTGTAGGCCAAGAATAAGCCCACGCTGGAGAGGGTAACATACACATCAGGCATAGGTGGCTGTGGATAAAGCCACACTGCAGCAGGTGCACCTTAAAGCATCAGTGTCTGTGCATGAGGTCATGCTGGAGCACCTCAAGACATTGGCTATGGGTAAGCCCATGTGTAGGGGGGTCAGTTTGTAAACCAGGCTGAAGAGCAGAAAGAACTCCACTACTAAAGAAGTAGTAAAGTAGGTATGTTTTATTCCAGCGCTGGGACGCACGGGGGATCACTCCTCCAAAATCATGCGTGCCGACAGCTGCATTCAGCTCAGTATTTATCGGGTTACAAGTTCCATATTCATTAAGTTTCGCAACACGACTATACATATTCATCACCTAGCCCCGCCCAGCCTCGCTTCGTATTATAATGAACCCAAAAGTCATTTGCATCCGCGTTGCGCTTGCGCAGTGTTGTTTGGTGTTTTTTGGTAGGGGTCTCCGAGGGTCTTTTTGATGAAGTCAGGAGGTCTTCCTCGTCCTGAACTTTTCACCTTTCTCTCCTGCGCATGCTCTTTTGTACCCCTGGCCTTTGAGACTGGTTTGAGCTAGTTCGCAGGATATCTGTCTGAGACTCCCCCTGGTTTTATCAGAGGTCTCTTATCTTTTCTTCCTGCCCTGGTATGCTGACCAAGCTGGATGCATTGTTCCTGACAAACTAATTCTCCTGCTTCCCATCCCCATGATTAAGTCCCCCCTTTTCTAAAGAGTTAGTAAATTCTTTTACTAATACTTGAATTCTTTTTCTAATGAATTTTTTTGGTAGGCATCCCTTAATGTTTTTCCGTGTGCGTTTGACAAAGTAGTTAGAACTGATAACCTTTTTAGTACTCTATAGTTCCAAATAAGTAACGTGATAGACAGCATGAGGCAGGTAATAACCAAGGTTAATAAGACAATGATAGGGTGACATAACGTATTTAGGATACCAGTTGCAGTAGGTGACCACCCGAAAAGCGAGTCCCACCAGTTATGGCTTGCGTCTTGTTTTACTCTTTGCAAGATTCTGCTGATTTTTTGTGTGTCATAATGGACGGTGACTAAGGTTTTTTCTCCGTTTCTTTGGATTTCTCTCAAAATCTCCATTAGGTCCTGATGTTTCATTAATTGCTTTACTAATGTTAGGTCCATCCCAATAGGTGTGGGTAGCAATTTATGGTAAATGGTGTAGTTAGACCTTATTAATTGATGAGATACGACTGGCGCTAAATACGAAAAGTCACACCCAACAATCTTGGCAAAATTACAAATACAAAAATTAGAGTGATTCCTGGCAGTTACATTAATAACATTGTTATCTATCATCATAGAAGTGCAGGTAGTTCTTAAGCACACACAGCCTTGGCCAATATATACAAGTACAGGTTTTGGTGAAGTGTCTGGGTGGATCTCGAAGTGACAAATGCCTTGTTCTGCATCAAGACATATGTCTTCAGCATCAAGTGTATTACTTTCACAGATAAATCCTTGTTGTTCCCGTGTGATGCAAGATTCTAAATTCACCGTTTGCCATTTTTCTCCTACCATCCGAGCCCATACACTATGTTCAGAGGGGTAAAAAACTGTCCCTTTATGGTTTAATCCCAATGCAACAATAGGATGAATTACATAAACTGTGGCATTACGTATAGTAAGCACAAAGGCAGTAGCTATGTTAATCATTGGGTCATAAGTGAAATTTACCAAGGTCCACCATGATTGGAGCTTTCTTTCTAATTTAGTAGCATTGTTCCAAACCGCCTCTCGGATTTCAATAGGAAATACACCTTCATTACCTTCTCTTATGATTAAGGAAGCTGTGGACTGCATCCATAATTGAGCTTGTATGCAGCTAAGGGCTAATGAGACGTTGTCTTGAGCTGTGCCAAGTGTGTTTAATATTAGTTCGTGGTCCAGGTTGCTGAATTTTGCTAGGTCTGGGAGTATTTTTGAGACTTGCCACTAGTTGTTTCCTAATGCTAATAGGGAGGATTGTAGGGGCTGTTTTAATTTGGTCAGGTCACTGGTCGCTGTGGCCAATTTGTTCATCAGTATCTCTGAATCAATCCCATTTATAACTCTCAGTCCTGTTCCCAGCATGCCAGTCAGGTCTCTCCGCATTCTGCCTTTGAGGGGTGTTTGCTTCTGCAGCCAGGCTGTCCACCCTTCAAGGGATGTTTGAATTAAAGGGAACAGGCTGGTTGGATTTCAGAGATGTTAATTTGCATTAGTAGTTCTACACGCTTAAGAGACCATTCTGGATTAAACAGCAGTAATTGCTGGCCTATGTTCCTCACTACATAAGGGCCAATCTCATAAACCTTTGGCTCAGATTTAAGTAATGTGACCTGGGTTTGGATCTGATTGTCAGAGTAGGTAGTAGGCCTAGCCATGGCATTTATCTGGAATTTGAATGAGAGTCCATTGCTGTCTTGGCCCCAAAGACAAACCACTTCAACAGTCTGTACTAATGTAAAATTATACCAACAATCTGCTTCACTTGAATAACTACAGATTTCACAGTGTCTGTCTGTAGGAGTAGTTGAGACACTGATTTGGGTTGCTTTTCTATGAGTAGTCCTGTTAATCATTCGGCATCCTATCTTGATTTTTTCTCCTACAGTCCCCTGGAGCTGCCAAGTTCTTTGTTTTTCTCATTCTTGCTTTGTATACACTTGGTTTCCGTGCATGACTACAGTCAACAGGTTTAAATTTTTTATATCAGAATATTTCCCCATGAGTCCAGTAACCCGCATAAAGGCTTGGGACCATATGTCTTCTCTCCTATGAATAACTACCCAGCTGAAGGTTACAATTATAACTGTGAGAAAAACAATTTTCTGGGTTATACTTGCGTGCCACCCTGACATTTTCATTTTGTTCGGGTAAACTTCAATTTCAGTTCATCATCCCCAGGGGTCACTTTCCAAGGGGTCTCTGGAGCCTTCTTTACTGGGGTGTGGTGAATCCAGGCACTCTGTTCTCTGATCTTAATTGCGGTGTAAGTGGTGAGAAGCACCTGGAATGGTCCTTCCCACTGTGGTTCCAGAGTCTTTTCTGTAAGAGACTTAACATATACATAATCTCCAGGCTGAATGTCATGTACAGGACCGTCCAAGCCTCGACTTCGAGTTCCAGCCACATGTTTTCCAATTTCTCTAAGCTGTTTATCTAAGGCAATCATGTAGGTGGTTAGCATCTCTTCCCCTATTTGGGTAGATATGCCTTTCTGTACCCCATATGGTCTCCCATAGAGTATTTCAAAGGGACTTAACTTTTCCTTAATTCTGGGCTTGGTCCGCGTTCGTAACAATGCAAGTGGAAGAGATTGGGGCCAGGGTAGGTTAGCTTCTTGCCCTAATCTCACAATTTGCTGTTTAATCAAATAGTTCATTTTCTCTACTTGGCCACTCGACTGGGGATGGTATGGAGTGTGGAGTTCCCAGTCTATGCCTAAATGTCGGCTAGTTTGTTGTACCACCCTTGAAATAAAATGTGGTCCCCTATCTGAGGATATCGTGGCTGGAACTCCAAAGTGCGGTATTATTTCTTGTAGTAACACCTTGGTTACTTCTCAAGCCTTAGCGGTCCTAATAGGAAAAGCTTCGGGCCATCCTGAAAAAGTATCTGTTAGCACTAATAAATATCGGTACCCGCCTTTTCTTGGAAGTTCTGTGAAATCAATTTGCCACTGCTGTCCAGGCCCATGACCTCTCCCAATCTGGCCCATTTTTGGTTTGGGGGTGTTTTTGGGATTAGTCTGGAGGCAAAGGTTACACTGTCGAGTTACTTGCACAACAGTTTCATATAAGTTTCTGGCGATAATTTTCCCAATTAAGTAGTTATATAAGGCATTTGTTCCCCAGTGTGTTTTCTGGTGTTCCTCTCTAACTACGGCCCATAGCAAATGAGAGGGAATAACTACTTTTCCTTCTGCATTGATAGCCCATCCCTCTTGGTTAAATGTTTCCCTTTAATCAATTTCTTGTCTCTTTTATTATATGTTGGCTTACCCTCTAGGGAAAGTTGTCCATCTGGGATCAAGGCTCCAGTTATTGTTACCTCACCTTTTGTTGCTTCTTTTGCCTCTCTGTCTGCCAGTTCATTTCCTTCTTCCAATTCTGAGCTCACCTTTTGATGCACCCTTATGTACATGATTGCTACCTTCTCAGGTAGCTGGACTGCTTCTAATAGCTGCATTATTTCTTGTGCATGTTTGATGTTCTTTCCATGCGAATTTAACAGTCCTCTTTCTTTCCAAATGGCCCCGTGTGCGTGCACAACTCCAAAGGCATACCTTGAGTCTGTATAGATGTTTATTTTCTTTCCTTTTGCCATCTCTAAGGCACGGGTTAGGGTGATTATTTCAGCCTTCTGCGGGAGGTGTTTGTTGGCAGTGGTCCAGATTCTATCACCTCGCGGCAGGTGGTAACCGCATACCCAGCATGCCGCTTTCCACTGATGATGTAGCTGCTCCCATCAGTAAACCAGGTCTCTGTGTTGCTTAAAGGGGTATCCTTTAGGTCCGGGCGGCTGGAGTAGGTAGCTTCGATAGTCTCCAGGCAATCATGGCGTACCGGTTCCCCTTGATTTCCACTGAGAAAGGAAGCTGGGTTGACAATGTTAGTTACCACTATTTCTACATCATCTTGTTCTACCATGATGATTTGATATTTCAGGAACCTTTGTGGGGAGAGCCAGTGCCCACCTTTCACTTCCAGCACCGCGGACACCGTGTGGGACACCAGCACAGTCATTCTCTGGCCCAAGGTGAATTTGCGTGCTTCCTGGATGTTTAGCACGACTGCTGCAACAGCTCTGAAGCACCCAGTCCATCCTTTGGCTGCTGCATCTAGCTGCTTAGAGAAATAGGCAACTGTCTGTCGGTATGGGCCCAGGTCCTGTGCTAGTATTCCCAGGGCGATCCCTTGCTTCTCATGGGAAAATAGAAAGAATGGCTTACTCACGTCTGGAAGTCCTAGAGCTGGACATGAGGGCATTCTTCAGCTGGCTGAAGACCCGCGTGGCCTCCTTTGTCCACTGGAGATCTCTGCTTTCCTTTGTAATGAGCTCATATAGTGGTTTCACGAGCAGCCCGTAATTGTAAATCCACAGTCTGGACCATCCTGTCATCCCCAGAAAAGTCCGTAACTCTTTCACTGTCTGGGGTTTTGGGGTTTGGCATATCGCTTCTTTGCGATCTTGCCCCAAAGTTCGTTGCCCAGCACTGACTTCATAGCCCAGATAATCACTTTTTGTTTCACCACCTGAGCCTTTTTCTTGGATACCCTGTACCTTTGGAGTCCCAGGAAGTTTAAAAGGCTTACCGTCCAGGCTGTGCAAGCTTCCTCTGTTCGGGTAGCTAGTAAGAGATCATCCACGTACTGCAATAGCTTCCCTTCTCCTGGTGGGACTTCCCAGGACTCTATGTCTTTTGCGAGCTGTTCTCCAAACAGGGTGGGACTGTTCTTAAATCCCTGAGGCAACACCGTCCACGTGAGCTGGGTTTTGCGCCCACTCTTAGAGCTTTCCCATTCGAATGCAAAAATTTTCTGGCTGGCTTCATGGAGAGGGAGGCAAAAGAAGGCATCTTTTAGATCTAAAACGGTAAACCAAGTTAGCTCTGGTGTTAAACATGTTAACAGAGTGTAAGGGTTTGCCACCACAGGATAGAGGTCCTCAGTTATCTTGTTAACAGCCCGTAAATCCTGTACCACCCCATAAGACCCATCAGGTTTACGGACAGGCAGGATAGGAGTATTGAAATCAGACTGGCACTCTTTTAGTAATCCCAACTGTAAGAATTTTTCAATTATTGGGCCAATTCCTTCCCTGTCTTCCCTTTTAAGGGGATACCGTTTAATTCTAACTGGTTGTCTCCCTTCTTTGAGTTTGATCTGTATT
>NW_024582082.1:7343573-7392076 GCF_017639235.1 Corvus kubaryi | reverse complement strand
TTGTTCCTGACAAACTAATTCTCCTGCTTCCCATCCCCCTGATTCAAGGCTGAAACACCAATTAAGTGTTGTGGTTTGGTTCAAAGTATCCATTACTTACTTATTTTCCTTCTGTGAGATAAGAATTAGGAGAAAGCAAAGCAGGCACAAAACTTAAAAGAATATAAAGAAGTTTATTAACAGACCTAAAAGGAAGGAAAAAAAAGTCAGACTAAACCTTCAGAACACTTCTCCTCCCCCCACCTTTCTCCCTTCTCCCACTGACAACTTTAAAAAAATAACCCTTGAGATTTTCAGTCAGTTTACCACCTCTATAATAATCTCTTTTTCAGTTCACTTAGGGAGAGGAGTCTCTCTTATTCATGCTATAGAGACATCTCCACAAGAAACGGTTCTCTCGTGGCTTCAATGTCACAGCAAGACAGCTGTCCGGGTTGGTTCTCTGCTCGGATGTGAAAGTCCCTTCCCCCGACTTGCAGCTTTCCCCACAACAGCTTTCGAGGGTTCAATCTTTAGCTAATGGGGTACCATTTTAAGGTTGATCCGTTCAGAAACAAAGGTTCTCTTCACCTATCTCTGGGAGCATCTTCAGCTCCAGGAACAGAGGCTGTCCTCCTCCTCTGGGAGCAAGGGTCTTCATCACTTTCATCTCTCTCTATTCAAGCTTCTCATCAAATCACACCAACTTCAACATTTGCTTATTTCAGCACAGGTACTTTTGCTCACAATTGCAGTTTGAATGCTCCACCCCCCATGCTTTCATGGAATTACAACAGGTACTCTGATGTATCATAGTCCATCACCATAGCTATACAACAGAATTTCAGCTTCTAGGCTTGAGGCATCTCCTCTTTGTCCTCTCTCAGGGTTTCAGCTCTTCCTTCTTCACTGACTTTGGTGTCTTTATGGTGTTTTCTTCACGTGCCTTCACCTTTCCTTTTCCTCTGACTTGGGAGAGGATTGATGTCTGCAGGCTTCATCTGTTCTGGAGGAAACTTACAGCACTAAAAGAGTTAATCTCACCCGGGCCCCGCAACTGGAATTCGCCTCTCGCTGTTGCTCACATGGTCTCTGCCGGGCAGCGGCCTCAGATGAATTTCGGCTGCACTGGGTGAGGGCTGGCCTGGCCGCGCGATGGGGCCGGCCCGCACGGAGCAGGGCCGCGGATGGAACAAGGCCACTCGGCTCCAGGGTGGCTGTCTCCCGGCCGGCCCGGCTGGCACTGAGGGGGCTGCACCGGGTGTCCAGTGAGCAGAAGCAGCTGAGATCTCAGCCGCGCTGCGGCCGACCCGGCCGGGCCGCAGCAAGCAGGGCCCAGCCCGCCCCCGCTGGGCCACACTGTGGCCCCCCGGTACCTGTCCAAAAGCCAGAAGCAAGAGAACTTTCCCAGCCTTTGTTCGTTCTTAAATGTGGATCACAGAGGCGTGTCAAGCTTCTTAAGAGGCTTTAAAAAGTTGCCAATACTCAAACTAGCCAGTTGATTGGTTCTGTCGGATCATAGAGGAGGCTGTAAGCATCTCTTTGCAAGAGAATCACTTCCGTGGCTGATAAAAATCCAAACTATGCTAAACCATGACACCCTGACAGAGCAGGCACACCCTGGAGAGACTGCAGCCAAAGGGAAGGCCATGCTGGAAGAGATTTACTTCTGAAATGACTGTGGCTGTGGGTAAGGCTGTGCTGGAGCCAGAAGTTGAATTTGAGATACAAAGAAGGAAATGTCACGAAGAAGGATATGTCTTTATACACATCTTACCTTACCATCCTGCATCATTCTGGCTGTTCTTTGAATCTTCAGTGTCCCATGCAAAAAAAGCTTTCCTTGCCCTCCTTCAAATCCCTTTGTGTATAGCTACATCAATCATTGTAACTCTAACTGCCCTAAGTAACTCAAAAATGATACCAGAAAAAGAATCTCCATCACCAAAGCAGTACTTCCATTATACTGTATCTTAAAGATCCTTAGCAAGTCTCGAGAAAAGTTTAGTATCTCAGTTTGTGATAAACTTGCAGATTGAATCTTAGATCTTCATCAGTGCTATGTAAATCATCATTACTAGTCAACATGAGATCTAACAAAGTCTGATCTTCTTCATGGCTTAGATTTTTCCAAAATTTGAGATGGGTTCAGAACACTTCAGACAATGATATCACACATAAAGGACATACCTTATATATGCCCTTAAACAAACAATTCAGATCTGTAGGAAAAGTACTGATTCAGAACAGTTTTCAGTATGAGGATGTGTGTGTGCATGTGTAAACACTCAAAGCTCTTTCCCTCTCCCAGTCTTTACACATGCCCGCTACACACAACAATCTCAATTTTGTCCCTGGACTAATAGAAAGGGGAACCACTTCTACTGGAGCCTATAGCAGTGCACTTAAAGTGCCTTTCTGATAGTGAGTCTTACAAGATGCTTTTACCCATTGGTTACATATTTTAGGCTGAAATGCTGAAAGAAAGCCCAGTCTGCGCCACTGAAGAACAGTGCATCTGAAGTCCTCCAAAGGCTCCACCTTCCATATAGTTAATGAAAAGGTGATAGATACATATTATAATATTGGCTTTCAGCAAATGTTAAAATTAATGCTATATGTATAATGTTAAAGTAGCTTTGTTATAAAGATGTAGTTTTGTAACAATAACTAATGCCTTTATTTCTGTCATTAACTAAACTTAGACATAATAGTAAAATAGCTAATATAGTTACACTTGTGGTAATTGAACTGTCTGCTTGGTTGGATAGCATCCAATGAACATGTGTTGAGGACCCCTGCTACTGACATGCCAACTATCAGCAACTACCATCTGCAGAAACCATGGACCAAAGCCCACTCTGGGGGTGATAATAGAAACTGACTAAAACCACAGCCAAGAAATGCGCATGCTCTAAAAAGGCGGATCCAAGGAGGAGCCATGCTAAACAGCTCCTGGAACATGTAAACTAGTTTAAGGGAAAGTCTGAATATGCATAATTGATTATGAATATACATTAGGCTGATGCAATAGGACAGGTATGTAAAGGGTGCCTCTGCAATAACAGGTGTGCTCTTAGCTAAGTGCCAAAGCACCCGGCACTGTGAATTTTGCTTTATTGTCTTTGTCCCCTAATGTCCTTTATTAAACTTTTAAATCCTAACAGGAGAGTGAACCTGAACTTTTTTTTCACAAAAATAATCAGGCTAGTACAAAAAACCAAATCCAATTACCAAGAGCTCCAGGAACCTCCCTCCAACTCCATTAACTGGGAGGGATTACCTCCCCTCTTAGAGTTAACAAAACATCCACCCCCCCCCCCCCCCCCATAAGTTGTGTGCACATTCCTTTGACATCCTGACATTCTTCATAATCTGACAACAAGGACACGTTATGGCCATTTTATAACTTTTTCTCCTTTAACTTTGTAGATCATTTGAGCACAACAGGCAGGCCCACCACGCTTTAACCTTTTCCCAGACTGCAGTTAGAAGTAAATTTATCAAAATCACTTTTCTCACATGCTTTGCAAAGTTATATGCAAAAATAACTGGGAACTGACACACATTTAGATCCCAGATGACCAGTTATTAAATATATACTGTGTATATAATTTGTATATAAACCTCATTACAGACATGTTGAGGGGGTCAGTGCCTGAGTCTCTCAGAGCACAGTAAGTATCACTCTAGGGATACTTAGGAGGGCATTATTGTATTTCTATTACAGTATTTTGCTAGCATCAGTAAAACTGCAGTGAAACTCAAAGGTTCAGGGCTTTGGTAACTCTAGAGAGACCAACTGCATCCAGGCTTCTCATTTCTGTTCTTTTTAAAAAAATAGAAGATAGAAAGTACTTGGCTGACCGACTATTCCCTGTAGTCATGGGGTCATAGTGCCCATTCTTACCCTCCAGTTCCTGTTAATGAGGCGATGAAGCCATCGCGGCCAGAACTGTGTGCGAGGTACCAAAGGCAAGCACCACCATGGCACCGATTTCAGGCTGCAGGAGGGGAGGCTCTAACAAGGCTATTACCGTGGTGCCATCCACTGCCAGAACACTGCACACAGGCTGGATTATCTGATGTGCACTAAAGTAACTTTACTAAGCCTGCTAAACAATTATTTCACGTGCATCTATCTCCAAGTTCTCCTTATAGAAGTTCAGGTAAGGGTTTAAAGTGATTCTCACAGACAGAACAGTTCCTTTGCAGAGTGATAACCAATTGAAAAGGTCCCTGATCTGTGCATTTTGTTACAATCGGGAGCTCCCACTCACGTACCCATGAGGGCTATTAAGGCTCTTTCAAACTAAGGCCAAGCAACCACATAAGCATTCATTTTCATCACAGCCATGCATTTAAAATCCCAGACATCTCAGATGTTTACAGGAAGCATAAACTGATCAAGCAAGTAAACCAAAACACTAGCAGTTTTTAGTAAGACTACTGTTGTGGAGAAAAGTGCTCAAACAGCATTTTGAACTCAAGTCCTGACAATACCCCAAGAGAAAATAGAACTTGGTAAGTATAAAGAGCTGTGTGTGTTATATCAACATTAAAGCAGTTAAGGAAGTTGATTTTTTAGTCACCAGTAGAAATCAGTGTTAACACCTACCTGAAGCAATACAAAATTCTCCTGCGTCAGCACTTCATGATGCCGAGCAGGCTTGCAGCTCTGAGGCCATGAATTAACATTTTCCAAAGAGAAAACAGTGCCTTGTGTCTGTGATCTCTTGGGAGTCACCAAGAGTAGGAAACTCCATCCACAGATGGAGTCTCACCACAGCTTTGTCCCAGAAAGTCTCAGGAGTGTGCATTTCCCTTCAACCTCAGTCAGAAGAATTGAAAAGTAAATGAAATGTGGAAAATAAAAGCCAGCTGAAACAAGTAGAAGTTTTAAATGAATGTTTACAAAATTAAGCTTTGTAAAAGCAAAAGCTTTAACCTGCATTAGCTAGAAAGCCTAGTGAGAACTAAAAAGCCTGCGATGAGGTTTATTGTAGCAAACAAAAATAATTTAGTTAATCCTACCACTACCATTTTATTTTCTACACCACAGCAGCACTCATCCCCATGCAGACAGACCACCAATATTCCCGAGCTTGACTCACCCCTATCTTTCCTCACACCCATTCCACCAGCCCCACAAGTATTTGAGCTCTAAGATTAAAGTCTATCAGTATCAAGAGGCCTGTGAATCTGAAATAATCACCTTTGTAAACATGCAAATACTTGTTCAGCTTGCTGTAAAATTCTACAAGCATGTTTTAAATGTTTTAATGTGCATGTATACACACAAGTGGACAAGGCACAAAAGGCTTACTTGATTGTATGAAGGGATCTAGGTTCTTGATCATTGTGAATATTTCAAAGTAACAAAAAAGATCTATTTTCATTCTGATAAACTTCCATAAGACATGTGAAATACTAGTATCTCTCCCAGTGAGATGTCTGTTTGTACATACGAAAAGTTAATATCTAAATTTATGTTAATTTAATGTCATACCCATATTGTGTCTCATACCACTGTTCTCTGGGGCCTCACATACCAATGTGTTTTTACCTGTGTCTGCTTACCAAGAGGCCACCTGATGACACTGCGTAACCAGTTTCAGTGCCTTAGTTACATGCATTTTTCTGTAAAATTAGTCTACAGCTGCATAAGAACCCAACACACACCACCTTAGCCACTGTGAAGAGCAAACAAGTTCAAAGGAAAAACACCAGAAGAATACCAGCTCTAGTGCTTACTTTACACTAGATATACAAATTGGTTCAAACCCTTGCATGTTTAATGGGTCAAGCTAGGCAGCGAGGTCAGAAGGATCTCAACCTATCACAACCACACACACTCCAATCAGCAGGTACCAAGTCCTGGATATGGGTAACAACTGTATTATAGCCTTGCTTAGAAGCTTATCCAGGCTCTGCTTTACCTGCTTGTCAGATAACCTCCTTCTCAAAGCTCTATTTTACTACCTACATCTTGGGCTCACTGAAAAAGGACAAGTACAACAGTATACAGATTAAACTAGCCTTTATTGAAAGACAGAACTACATGAAATTTGAACTCAAAAGAAACTTCAGAACACACATTAAACATCATAATTTGGAGGTGGCATGTCAATGATCTCATCCAGGGTAGCAAGGAAGTCAGCAGTTGATTGTAGCAAGTCTGGAAGTTAGAAAAAAAACCAAATCAGTTTCTCAAACTCAGAATACACACTAACCTAAGCTAGCTAACAGTTGCCCAGCATAAACCTCTTGAATAAGCAAGGTAAATATTGCTTCATAGTATAAGCCAATGCAACTTAACTGATCAGTTTACAAAGCACCACAAAAGATTACTCAGTGTACTGCTTTTCATCGGGTAGAGTTAATTTTCTTCACAGTCACTGGTATGGGCTGTGTTTTGGATTCGTGCTGGAAGCAGTGTTGATAATTCTGGGATGGTTTAGTTGTGTGAGCACTGCTCAGCAATGGTCAAGGCCTTTTCTGCTCCTCATCCCACCAGTGAGAAGGCTAGGAGTGATCAAGGATCTGGAAGGGGGCACAGCCAGAACAGCTGACCCCAAGGGGCCCAGGGGATATCCCAGACCATATGGTACCATACTCAGCAGATAAAGCTGGGGGAAGAAGGAATGAGGGACATTTGGAGTTATGGCAGTTGTCTTCCCAAGCATGCATGCAATCAAGCCCTGCTGTTGTGCAGATGCCTGCTGATGGGAACTGAATGAATTGTTTTGTTTTTTTTTAAATGCATGGCTTTTACTTTAGTTATCAAAACTGCTTTTACTTCAAAGCATGAGTTCTTTCACTTTTTCTCCTCTGACTGCTTCCCCATCCCATATCTGGGGAGAAAGTAAGCAGTTGTGTGATGCTTGGTTGCAGCTAGATTAAGCCGTAAGTCAGCAACACCACTCTGAGACCACTGCCTGACCTAGCAGGGTTGGCCAGGTACACTGAGCTTGATTACACAGCAGAAGCTCTTTGATACTGGTGCACTGCTCTGGTAGTTTAGACAGCAACAGCAATTCACTGCTATAGCCAAGTGGCTTTTTGCCCAAACCACTGATGAGCACTGTATGTACTGAAAATCATGCAAAGTTTCCACTTACTGGATTCCCATGAAATCTTTTCAATCTTCACAGGTGAAGGAACCATGTTCACACATCTGCCATATGTCCTTTCAAATACCATGAGGGGAACACCACACAGGTTGATATTGCTTAGTTTGTGTTCTTCAGGAAGATCAAAACTCTCAAAGTCTGTTTGAGAAAGACTGTAAGTGTGCAGTAGCCTGGGAAGCTGCAAACTCTTCTAGACTAAATGAAATGGGAACCAATCTAAAACAACAGAACAGTCTCCTCTCATGGGGTATTTATTTGCAGTTACACCTTTTAGTTGCCCATGAAATCCCATACACAAACCCTGATGAAAACACCAGACTGCCTAATAGAACTGATAATGTAAAGCAGTTAGTAACTTCAGCAAGCAAAGCATGTCTTTCATCAACACTGAAGTGTTTGGCACAGTAGTTTTCACACAGAAGAAGAAAGCTTTAAGGACACACTTTGAAGGACTGAGAGAATATCTACAATGGGCTGGCCTAAAAACAGCTTTGGAAGTTTAACCTTCAACTATGATATCCTACAGCAGTAGGAGTCTCTTCAGTTACAAATTATCTTGGCACACACTCTTCTATATTCCTTTGAATACTTGTCTACTAGTCACTTTAATGAACTAAAGAAGCTAATACACAGTTATTTGGAACTTGTTTCCCGTCACCACAATAAGAGACTCAGAATAACACATCTAAGGCACAGCCATTACTGTTAGAAATACCATCTCATTCTTGTTTAAGTATTCCAGAAGCAGCAAGCACCCTTATGTTTCAGGAAGGACTCAGGAGAAATGCAATGCTGGCTTGTGTGCTACAGTAGCTCGAACAAATTCTTACAACAATGCCAACACTCACAAAAGACTTATTGTTAATTTTAATAATTACATCAATAGCACTTACCTTGAGGATCCAAAGGAAACATATTTTCTATTTCTGGCCAATCTTCTTCAGCCACTGCATGGCAGCTTTCTAATTCACTCTTAGTCATAAAAAGAAGAAGTCACATTATTTGAGCTACTGTAGAATGTTTGTAGTGGCTTTCCTGTGCTATTCAGGTCTACAGACAAGCATACCTGTCATACTTCTCAGTCAGGCCTAAATTCTAATACCTTCAACACAAATAAGATGGAGATTGGCAAATGTTTCAGCTGAGTTTATGTAGTGCAGTATTATATATGGCAGCAAGAGATGGCTGCACTAGAACAGATGACTCTTAACATGTTAATAAGACATTAACCCAGACTATTTTCTCTAGAACCATCTATGTAGGTGCCCTGCTTTTAGCTATGGGAGAATTTATTTTTCCTCCTAGCAATTCTTCAGATTCGTGATGAAAACAGCATTGATACACGCAGCTCTTTCAGCTACTGCCAAGCAGTGTTTATACAGTCCAGGCCTTCTCTGCCTCTCAACCCCACCAGTGAGGAGGCTGGGGATGCACAGCTAGCACAGCTGACCCTGGCTACCCAGAGGGATATCCCATACTGCATGACATGCTCAGCAAGGAAAACTGGTGGGAAAGCAGGGCTAACACTGCTCTGGGACTGGCAAGGCATTAATCAACTGGTTGCAAGGAACTGGTTTTGTTTTTCTTTGAAATTTTTAATAATTAAATTGCCTTACTCTCAGCCTATGATTTTTCTCACATTCACCCTCCCAATTTTCTCCCCCAATCCCATCAAGGAGGGAGAGAGGGAGCAGTTGTGTGGTGCTTAATTATGTCAGAGTTAAGCCACAACAGCATGTAAATTATGGATTTCCCCTCCTCCCCAGCATAAGTGTGCTGTACTCACTTTGTTCACAGTGCAAGGCTGATTTTTCTGTTTTATCTTGTCCATCTTGCTTGTGACTCCTTCAGTTTTATTCACATTTCCAAGAGCCTTTCTGACAGAGCGAGATGCGACTGGAGAAGTACTGATCGCTTTTTTAGGAAGTGGAGTATTAACTTGTGTTCTTTCAATTAAGGCTTTTGCTAGAATGGGGCGGGGGGGAAGGAAAAAAAAGCAAACCTCAGCAACCCTAAAGCTTGCCTAAATAAAATCACTTCTTTATAACCCATAAGCCCCACTTATGACAAAAGCACAGAGTTATCTTCAATTTTATACTAATTGGTGAGCTTGGAAGAATTGGTTGGGTAAGTGGTTTTATGAATAGAAATTCATTATCATTAAAAGCAGTGAATAACAAAATGTGATTTATGCCCTTCACTTGATCCCTTACTGGCTTAGGGCAGCAAATACACACAAGATCCTGAAGGAAGCTTCAGCTGACTTTTGGGAGCACCAAGTTCACCATTCTCCTGATCAACGAAGATCAGAGTTGCCATCTTCAGATTGATGAGACTACCCTGTAGAGCCCATACAGAAAAAAGGAAAAACAATTTCTGTCACTTGTCTCACCACAACACACTTTTTAAGCAAGCCCCATTAAAAACAGCTATCACATATTGGTCTCTACACAAGGGGAACAAACCCCTACTTCCCACCATTACACGGTAGTTCAGCTAAAGACCCTCAGGTTTGAAGGCACTACTAGTGCTCCTGCCTTATACTCATTGCTGCCATTACACAGGTGGGCAAGCAATTCCCCATTAAAGAGGTCTACAGGAAAACTCAGAATCACAGCCAGTGAGGCTGGAAAAGATCTCTAAGTAACTGAGTCCAACCTAAACACCACCATGCCAACCACACCATGGCACTGAGTACCATACCCAGTCTTCCCTTAAACACCTCCAGGGACAGTGACTCCACCACCTCCCTGGGCAGCCCGTTTTAGTGTCTAATCAACCCTTCTATCAGGAATTCTTCCTAATGCCAAACCTAAGTTTTCCCCGGCACAGCTTGAAGCCATTTTTTCTTGTCCTGTTGGTGTTTTCTCCCAGGCAACTAGCAATCTCCACGTGGCTGCAACCTTCTTTCAGGTGGCTATAGAGAGCTATAAGGCCTCTCCTGAGCCTCCTCTTCTTCAGGCTAAGCCCCCTCACCCTAGCCACTCCTCATCAGACTTGTGCTCCAAACCCTTCCCCAGGTTTGTTACCCTCCTCTAGGCGAAAATCCCTTTCTTTGTACAACCTGAAACACAAAGCCAAAGCAAGATTTACAGTCCCAGACCAGCCCTCTCCCCGAACCCTCAGCTCACCTCAGAAAGCGACAGGAAAGGAAAGAGCAAGACCCACTGAATCCAAACCACTCTCAAACACCTCAGAACACACCAAATACCAACGGCTCCGGCTTTTAAACGGCCCTCGAGCCGCCCATTGGCCTCTTCGACTCACGCGCGGCAGCCGATTAGCTGCCCGCGCCGCTCGCGCACCTCGACACGCGAGCTCCGGGGCGGGGCGGGGCGGGGCGGGGCGGGGCGGGGCGGGCAGGGGGAAGCGGCTCCGCCCCGGAAGTGAGCGGAGCCGCGGGGCATTGTGGAGTGGTGCTGCGGGCCGGCAGGTAAACAGGGGTGAGGGAACGGGGCAGGATTCGGGAACGGGATCGGGACCGCGACTCAGGATCCGAGAGGGTGGCTACTGCAGGCTTCAAGCAAGTGCTGGCGTCCCCCGCTCGGGTCTGGGCTTGGGCCCGAGCCTGGCGCTGCTTCCCTGCGGTCTTTCTCTCGTCTCTTCCGGGGTACGCGCAGGCCCAGGTCCTACGTTAACAATAAGGTAATTTTGTTTTTTTCGGTAGTGGGCCTTATTTTTCAGGACAGAGGTATGTCAGGAATGCATAATACGGAGTTAACTCATTTCACTGAGTGACACAAAATCACGTTGAAGAGCTGTGATGTTAGAGGGTATTGATCTGTAAAGCTTTTTTTTTTGTCTTCTAATTTTTTTCTGCTAAGGGAAAAAGCCAAAATGGCCTCAGGTGCGGTAGCGAACACCCCTCCTGCAGGAGGGGCAAATGATGTGAGCCTGGAGGAACCAAAGAAGATGACGAGGGAAGACTGGAGGAAAAAGAAAGAGTTAGAAGAACAGAGAAAACTTGGAAATGCACCTGCTGAAGTGGATGAAGAAGGAAAGTAAGTTTTACTAAATCTGTGGTTATTCTAAAGCTGCTGAGTAAAAATGTCTTTTCTTGTTGTGGTTACAGAAAAACTGTCAGGGTAATGCACGATTTCAGTGTGAATTGCTGTAGGAGTAAGTAGTTGAACTTTGTCTTTTAACGTTCCAGTCATCAGATATTTTCTAGAAAAATGTAGGTTCAATGTTTACCTTCTGTCAACTCTTGAGAGATCTGCTAAAAAGTCCAATCTGTTAAGCTAATTACAAGTGGTATTTTAAAACTGAGCAAAACATAGTACGGGGGTCTTTTACTCTGTACCTCATCTGTTGCCTCTCTCTTGCTTTTACAGGGCTTGTTGCTTCTGAGAAATGTTGCTATGTTTTTTGCTCAGTAACATTACACAGAATAAGCCATTTGATTTGGAGTCAGGAGTTTAGGTGAATTAGATGGCAACAAAATCTCAAAGTCTGTGTTTATCAAATTGAGAATTTATTTTGCAGTGCATTGTACCAACTTCCTTATTTATTATCACTCATAAAGCACTTGAACTTTAATGTGAAGGTTGTTTGTTAGACTAGGTTGTTGTGTGTTTTTCCCCATGCCATGTATTCATTGCACAACATCTTTTACAGAGATATCAACCCTCATATTCCTCAGTACATTTCCTCAGTACCATGGTACATAGATCCTTCTAAAAGACCCACACTAAAGCATCAGAGACCTCAGCCAGAGAAGCAGAAACAGTATAACTCCTCTGGAGATTGGTACAAAAGAGGAGTTCAGGAGGTATGCAAAATGTTTTTCTCATGAAATAAAGATTTGGGTTGATTACGTGAGGAGATTTCTGGTTATATGGTTTTGAGGAGGGCAGGAATTTTTATTCAGCAGGCAAATCACGGTATCTGGTTATAATCAAAACACGTGTTTGGGCTTTGGGGAGGGCACACACACTTGAGTGGTGTTGAAAATATGAACTTGTTATTTGGAACACTTCTGTAAATCTGCCAAAGTGTCCCCAGTGCTGCCCATTGTGTTTCCTCTCAGCATGCTGTGGCCACGAGGTACCGCAAAGGAGCCTGTGAGAACTGCGGGGCACTGACACACAAGAAGAAAGACTGCATGGAGGTAAACTTCACTTTTGTCTGTGTCTTAATGGCTTTGAAAGGCATAGGAATTTTAATCTTACTGAAAAATAGCTGGCTATAGATGAAATACTGGGTTTGGAAAAGCTGTTTTGAAAAATGTTTCAAGCAGTGAGAGATGGCCCAGAAATTTCTAAAGAAATTGTTATGTAGGAAAAATTAAGGGGAAAAGTGATACAATTCAGTGTGTCATACATAAATTATGTTTGTAATAAGATCTGAAATAATAGGTGAAAATGTTATTTTCTTGTTAATTGCATTATCTCAAGTGCTGCTGTGTCTGTGTTTCTGCTTCATCTCAGCTAGAAGCCACCACCAGAAGCTGTTTTAATTTCTTTCTTAATTGTAGAAAATATGAATAAGAATGTATGGAGTTTGGGGTCTGTTGTGCTGCACGTAAAAGTGCAGAGCTACTTGCCTTTATTTACAATCCACAGGCTTACAGTGCTGAATTTAACTTGCTTTAGAGGAGCTTGATTGATAGTATTTTTAAAGGGATATGTGAGTGAGGAATCTAATGGCCAGATCTAACCATCTTTTTTTTTTTCTTTCAGAGACCCAGGAAAGTTGGAGCAAAATACACAGGCATGAATATTGCCCCAGATGAACATGTGCAGCCTCAGCTGATGTTTGATTATGATGGGAAGCGAGACCGGTGGAATGGTTATAACCCAGAGGAGCACATGAAAATTGTTGAGGAATATTCCAAGGTTGATTTGGTACGTAGGTGCTGTGATTTACTGGGGAGAGGGTTAGTGTTTGGTGTGGCTGGGCTGGGAGGAGGGACACTTGTAATGTACTCTGTTGATATTAGACCTGGTGCTAAAAAGAAATATTTAAACGAATGCATTTTCATGCTGCACAGGCCAAACGTACACTGAAAGCCCAGAAGCTTCAGGAGGAGTTGGCATCAGGGAAGCTGGAGCAAGTGGTATGTAAAGTTACTTAATCTGTTTTTGCTTAGGCTGAATAAATATAAAACATAATTTCTGCTTTCTGACTCTTTTACTCTCTATACAGGGTCTGCTATTGGGTTTTATGCCCTTCAGTAATTTAAAGGTTTTCCTAGCACCAGCATGTTCTGTGTCACACTTGAAGCATCTACTGTCAAATGTGAATTGCTTTGTGTTCCACTTATGAGCAGAAATTCTGTGTGGTTATTATTATTGCTAAAATTAGTGACATGGAATTTTGGGTCAGAAGAGCTTGTTTTCCGTGTAGTAATTTTTTTTCATATACTGAAATGCGTTTCTTGTATTTAAAGATTGTTACGGTCTGACTAGCACTGAGGTCATGGCTGTGCATTGATTTAGTAATGCTTAATACAAATTAGAATAGGGAGGTGTTTTCTTTATCGTAAACCAATTTGTTCTTAAGTCACTGCTCTGACTGTTTGCAGTATCTCTGGATATTTGAAGGCTGAGATACGAATTTCCCTTTGGTGTATATCTGTAGAGTTTGCATCTTCCACTAAGTTCTGCAAGCTCCTCTTAGATTATAGATTATATTGATAATCTTTGATATGAAATTCTAGTTTTAAAAGGCATTTCTGATTATATTCTAAGTTTACAAAATGGAGAAAAAATAGAGACTGCTACTGATCAGAAGGAGGGTTTTTTTAAAGCCTCCTTGCAGAGGCTGTTTTCCAGAGGCTGTGCTGTCCCCTCGCAGGTTGTCACTAGATGGCACAGTGAGCTCGATCTGCCACCCAGCCCGAACTACAGTGCTTTAACCTTCCCAATAGAAGAGATTCCTCCTCTTCTCATGTCTGTTTTGTGAAGCAAACACTGTTGGCTTCTCTATACTTACTGTAGAATGGAACTGTAAGAAGAAAAGTGTGTTTGAAACTTAAGAACTGTCTCTGAGGGAGAGGACTTAGACTGATTTGCATAGTCAGTGCTGGCCAGTTGCTGGTCTGTGTTCCAGGGCTCACAGTTGTTCCCATCTTTACTGCTGCAAGTGTTTTTCAGTTAAAGACTAAGCAGGTTAAAAACATGAAATCTGGCTGTGTTTGTCGAACTTCAATTCTGCCTTCTGATTCATGCTTAGTATTCCTGTAAATCCTGACTAAATTCTTGAATATATATCTCCTTAATTCTTTTTTAAGCTTTCAGAGTTGAAACTTGGTTCTATTTACATGATATGAAATGTTATAGTCTAAATCCTCAGTGTTCAAAGGCTTAACAAGCTCTAAATAACACCAACAGTTTTAGAATTTGCTGTTCTTGCAAAGAATTGGAAATTTAGTTAGGAATACAGTGAAAAGTTCCCCAACATGTGTCTGTCACAGAGAGAGCTAAGAGCTTTTTCCTATAATGTTATGTAGCAGTGTTTCTGCCTTTGGAGCCATTGGTAAATTGTATTTTGTACCCAGCATGAAGCTCTGCTTTGATTGCCCTTTGTATCCCTGCCATCTTGCCTTTTTCCACTGTCTTGTCTTCTCTGCTGATGTGCTCTTTGTTTGCTGCAGAACTCCCCAAGACACCAGTGGGGAGAAGAGGAATCAAATTCACAGACAGTAAGATGATTACCCACTGCATCCCACCATGGGCAAAAAAGGAACCTGTAGTTAGTGGAACAGCAAAACAGAGGTGGCACAGGGGTTTGAATGTTGTGTCCATGCCAGTGTCTGCCTCTTCTTTTGGGCAGGGGTTGCTGGATTTCATAAAGAGGCTTTTTGTTTTAATTCCTATGTGTTGTCAAACCTTAGAGATGCAAGCACATAACTAGATTTTAACATGTGGTATATTTTGACCAAAATAACTGTTTTCTTAGTATCATCACAGTTATGTTTTGATAACTATTTCCATAGAAGGAAATGAAAATTCTTTAACAAGACTATTTCTGAAGTGTTGAATGTTAGACTAGCCTGAGAGCACACTTAAGCTGAGGTAAACTATGCCACCTTATAACTACAGGGATTGCAGAATTTTAATGAAACCACTAAAATCAGATTCTTGTACATGTCTCGGAATGAAGGAACTCTTTTAGTTATAAATTTTCCATTTCTCCTCAGGAAAGAGATCATAACAGTGAAGATGAAGATGAAGACAAATACGCAGATGACATTGATATGCCTGGGCAGAACTTTGACTCTAAAAGACGCATTACAGTCCGAAATTTACGTATTCGGGAAGATATTGCAAAAGTGAGTAAGGAATTCTGTACAGATTCTGTTCTTCTGTATTCTTGAGAGTTAATTTCAACAAATTATACATTCAGTTATTAATGACTTTGTTTTATTGGTCTAGGGGTTTGGAGGTTAAGGTCTGTTCTCAGTTCTGTTCCCACCCTTGTTATGACTTCATCAAGGTCATCCTTTTGCATAAATAGAACTTTTTAAAACATTTAAACTGGGGGATGCAGGGGTAACCTCAGTTCTTTTAAAATCATAAATATTAAGTATCTTTTATGTTGGGTTTTTTTTCCCTAGTACTTGAGAAATCTAGATCCAAACTCTGCTTATTATGATCCCAAAACAAGAGCAATGAGGGAGAACCCTTATGCCAACACAGGCAAGAATCCAGATGAGTAAGTTAAAATGAGGTCATGCTTGTATATCCAACAAAACTCTTAAAAATGAGATTAATAGTTTTATATTTTCTTTTACCTGTATGTCCTTTAGCTAATTAATCTCTAGTGTATACACATAGTAGTAAACGTGGAAGAAAACTGTTTTATTTAGCAGCACCTTTTAGTTTAGTATATAAAAGTGGTATTTTTGTGATACGGACTGACCCTTAATCTTCAGGGATGTGTGGACCATGGTTTTGTGTAATTATCTGTACAAGGGCTAGGACACTGCTGCATCTGGAGGTGATGCCTATAAATAATAAGTATATTTATGTAAAGTATTTCCGTAACCAAATCTTAAACTTTATCCCGTGTTTCTTGGTTCTGGAGACTGGCATGGTGTGTTTGTGGTGTGACCTAATAAAATATTTGAATTAGGAGTAAGATCTCCTTCTATATTAGTGGATTCTGCATAGAAAAAGTGTGAAAGCTTTGGCATTGTCTAGATAGCTTAATCAAAGGTGCCATAGGCTGGCTTTTGGCTGCACACTCAGCTGTCTCCCTTAAACCCCGAGTCAGACACTCGACTTGTGTTGTGCTGGGAACATACAGAGCAGACAGGCTGTGAGTAAAACATGTATTCAGACAACAGTAATTGGATTAGCTTACTGCCTAAAATAGAATGGCAGTGCCTAAATGATTGCAAATAATGCTCTTTCCACCTCTCCTTGCCCCCAGCTAGAGTAATGCCAGTCAGTTCTTTTTTTAGATGCAGATGCTTTTGCTTCTCTCTCAAGTCATAATTTGACCTATGTTGACTCTTAAGTTTCTGCCACAGCTTTACAGACTGTAAATTTTTCAGAGTGGCTTTGGGAAGATGAAAGAGTGGGTAATTGGGTTGCTAGCATTATTTGATCTTCAGCGTGTGTTACATGTACTGACTGTTCATCTCTTCAAGGGCCATGCACAAGTATCTCAGCTTTACTGAGCGCAATAAAGCTGTCCCAGGCTTTATTTAACTTGGCCAAATATGGTGGGTCTGGATTGAAGAGTCACAAATCCAGAAGTGAGAATCGCTGTGCTGGAATATCACAGACTGTTTATGCATATTTATTGTGTAACTAGATCCAAGTTGCAGTGCTTGGCATCTCAGACAGAACTCCAGGTCTGTGTCATGTGTCCCTGTAAACACAGAAATCATGGTTTTTGAGTGGCTGCCTAATGCTTTCATGGCTTTGCAGTGAGTGTAGGTTTTCATTTCATGTATCGAGTTGAATGCACTTTCTTCTCTTTCTGTTCTTAACTCTTAGTACACAAGAGAATTTTTACTTACCTGTTGCAATTCTATGTTTGTATTTAAGAGGAAATCACATTACAAATGCTAAGAATTGTGTTCTTCTCTGCAGAGTTGGTTATGCAGGTGACAACTTTGTTCGCTACACAGGTGATACCATCTCAATGGCACAGACTCAGTGTAAGTGGGGTTTGATTTTGGGGTTTTTTGAAGGAAATTGGCATATTAAAATATTTAACAATGCTGCTTTCTTGCAAAAGAGAAATAAACCTTTATAGATTGAGGACTTCTTTCAAATTGCTTCAGAATTAAAGGATGTAATTTGAATGTGTACATCAGTTTTAGAATAAGTATTGAGTGAAACCTCTTGTGTACACAGTGTTTGCCTGGGAGGCTTATGACAAAGGCTCTGAAGTTCATCTTCAAGCAGACCCTACAAAATTAGAGCTCCTTTATAAATCCTTCAAAGTGAAAAAAGAAGATTTCAAGGCGCAGCAGAAAGAAAGCATCCTAGAGAAGGTAATAGGCATTTGGGTTTATTTAATAGGAATTCTGTTGAGTTTGAAGTCTGGGTCTTGGGTAACAGATAAGATTACTAATCCTATGTGAGAGGGCATCAGCTGTTCTCAGCAGCTTAGACTTAAAAATATTTTTATATTTATACACACTATCTCATCAACTGTTGAATTTTATTATTTAGTATAGGGACCTTCGAAGGTCTGCTGGTATTTCTTTATATTATTGGGAACTCTTCCCTTAATTGTCAGAATTTCTCCACTGAAGAAATCTGAATTTCCTTCTGACTCAAGTTTTGGGTGCAGTCTTCTAGATAAATATTTATTTTATATTTTGCAACTTGTTTCTTGGACAACTGAAAAAGAACGAAGTAATCCATTTAGATTCTAACCATGTCAACATTCAAGTTTGGAGGGGGACAGGAAATACTGCTCTGGTTGTACCAGAGCTCTTTGGTTTGGTCTGAAAAGTTTTCCTGCTTTAAGTGAGAAGTATCATTGCTTTCATTTACCAGGCATAAAACAAAACAAAAACAAACAAACAAAAAACACACCAAAAAATCACAAAAAACCCCACAAAACTAAGCACCGAAAGACACCACAGTGGCCATAGGAGATGATGTATTTCTGTCTTAACTCATCACTAAAGATTAAACTCTCTCCATCCACTTTTGTGCCTTCTTCATAAGGTACCAAAGGTGCTGTTTTTGAAATATTTGCTTAACTACATAAAAGGTAGTTTTTTTCCAAAACTATTACATAATTTCCATTTGCATTTCAGTATGGAGGACAAGAACATTTAGATGCCCCCCCAGCTGAACTGCTGTTAGCTCAAACAGAAGATTATGTGGAGTATTCTAGGCATGGAACAGTCATCAAAGGACAGGAGAAAGCTATTGCTTGTTCTAAGTATGAAGAGGATGTGAAGATCAACAACCATACAGTAAGTCCAAGGTTACGTTAAAATTTTTAAAAAATGAAATACCATCCAACTGGAGGTATATTAAGATGCAGTACAATATAATTAAAACAGAAAATATATTTCTTCTGTCTCAATGTGACACTCTCCCTTTTCTGCTAAGGAGAGACTTCAAGTTGTCATAGTTGTGATGTGAATTTGAAGAGTTGCCATGGCAATCTTAAACTAAAGGGGAAGTTACTGTATTTGCCTTCCACTTTGAATATGAGTTGACCACATCCTGTTGTGGTTCTCTTTTTTGACAGGGTACCTGTAAGGCTCATGTGAAATAGCAAAAGTATTTCTCTTAGCTTCCTTTTGGACTTTTTGAGTAATTTACTTACCAGGATATCAGCTCAGGTGTAAATTTCAGCCTGCCTCTTACAGGAGTGACTGTGTGGTGTGTTCTCTTGCAGTGCATTTGGGGTTCGTACTGGAAAGAAGGCAAGTGGGGTTACAAGTGCTGCCACTCCTTTGTCAAATACTCCTACTGTACAGGAGAAGCTGGGAAAGAAATTGCTGTAAGTATTCTCTTGTTTATTCATGTAGAAAGAGCTAAAAGTCATTCTTATTCCTTACTTAAGGTTTAGACTTTTGCTTTTTGTGGGGGGTTGGTTTTTCAGGGATTTTTGGGATTTTTTTTTTTGGTTGTCCTGCTTTCAAATGTGCTCAGTAACAGTATATCCTTGTTCTTGTCTGTTGTATAGAATACAGGAGCAAGTTTAATGGAAGAGCAGCCTGGGGAGGAAGAACACATGACAAAACCCAAAACACTGATGGAGGTAGGCTGTTTCCCTTTCTCGGGAAGACAGATATTTCTCCTCAGCGTTTTAAGAGATTAAAAGATCTGTCTAACTACAAAATTGTGTAGCGTCAGAATAAGCCTGAAAATTATTAGACTGCATTCTTAAAGCATTAACATCTCCATTGAAAACTAAGCTCTCAAGTAGCATTAATAGAAGTTTGGATTTAGTGGTTTGGGCATTATTAATGTTGGCATGTTGAATCTTAACAGTAACTTGTTTCTGACCTTACAGATCCACCAAGAGAAACAGAAGGAGAAGAAAAAGAAGAAGCACAAGAAGAGCTCAAATTCTGACAGTGAGGGTGAAGAGAAAAAGAAGCAAGAAAAACTAAAAAAGGTGTACTAAAATCTTCAGTGGCTTTGTGGCAAAAGGAACATGACATATTTTACAGTATCAATTCTTTATCTTGGTGATACACCATGGGACACTTTGATGCTAAATTTGAGCTAAATCAAATTTTAAATGCTGTTAGATGTTCTAAAGTACATCCCCTACTCCTCAGGCAAAAATTCAATAAATATTTAGTTTTGGAAGACTTAATTTAGATGACTTAGAACATTTCCTATCTAGGCATCTATTACACCTGTAGGTCTATAAAAGACATTGCAAAACACAATGATTTGTGTATTGAAGAAAGATGGAGAGATCAAAGGCACTGTTAAATCTTAAATTATCACTTGGTATCCCAGGCTTGGCCCAGTCTCATGGTTGATGTAGTAAATCCATGCCCCAAGCCATCCACTGTTCAGCAGCAGCATGCTCCCCTGGGCACAGCAGCCTGCCTTGGGCTGCTCAGAGAAGAAACCTGTTGAAACCATGGTTAATTAAAGCAGGGTACAAATGCAACTTCTTTTCCAGTAGCAACAGTAGTAGTTTGAGGAATGAGATAACACAAAGCATTTAAAAATTAAAACCCCAAATATATAACAAAAACAACTCATTCGTACTTGCTAGATCATGATTATATTTCAGGTAAATCCTACGAGTTTCTTACTTGATTTTGACATTTGGAAGGAGATTAAAGTGTCTTGTTTACTAAATAGCATTTTACCATCATTTTATGTTAAATACTAAAAAATGAGCATTAAGTGAAATGTGCTGGGGGGGGGGGCAGACAGATGTGCATTACTTATCCCACCCTTGTGCTTGCTCCTTGTTCATCATACAAGAGTCTAAGACAAACCTTCATTGTAGGGGTTTTTTTGTTTAACTTTCATTGTAGAATTTTTGATTCCCTTTGCTCTCATTTCAGGCACTAAATGCAGAAGAGGCTCGACTTCTCCATGTCAAAGAAATCATGCAGCTAGATGAGAGGAAAAGACCGTACAACAGCCAGTATGAACCAAGGGAGCCAACAGAAGAGGAAATGGAGGCCTACAGAATGAAACGGCAGAGACCTGATGACCCCATGGCCTCTTTTCTTGGGCAGTAGTCACAGAGAACATCATCCTAGTACACGAGGCTTTTTTCATGCTGTTTACAACTCTCTAGAGACTTGATTCCCTTGCATGTGTCTAAAATGGCAGAGAAGGCAGAAACCTTTTTTTGCTCCAGAGAAGTTTGGAAAACTTCTTTCAGCAGACATGAGCAGTCCAGTACTTAACAGGGGTTTTGTAAATGTGTGTGTATGTATACAAGTACAGGCACAAAAGTACACACACATATATATAACATATGGATAGATAAAATACATACACCTACTCTGTAAATTCTTGAAGGAGAAGAGATCTGACTAAAATACTAGGTTTATTTGGCCAACTGATACGTGCATAAAGTTGTGATACAATAAAACTGACTAGTCAGAAGAAATGGTCAGCAGGTGTCAGTATAGAACAAAAATTGTTGACAGAAAATTGACACAACTACTAGAGCTTCTTACTTGTAAAAGCTTGTCTCATGACTTTAAAAGAATAGTTTCTTGATCACTTTGTAGTAACTTCTTTGGAAATGTAAAAATTGATTGCTCTGTACTGGTTAAAATAATATAGAGATCTTAAGTGCTGTCTAGTCTTTTAAATGAAAGGGTTAGGAGAAGCTGACTGTAGAGCTTTTAAATTCCAGTTGTTCCTTCAGATGTATTTCCATATAAATTTCAATTGCAAAGATCTGAGTTCTTTGGTTTCCTTTTGATAACAGTATCCTGTTTGGTATGACATGAAGTGTCAGGCTCTAATCCCTTGTGAGAACATGAAGCAGCATCTGCTTTGGTTTGGCAATATTAGTCCTTAAACTGGGAGTTTTCCCAGTTTAATAGTTTTTAACTATTAAAAGTTGAAGAACTGGGTAAAAAACTGTACAGCATGACTTTAGAGTTGGAAAGTTTGGGAATTACTTCTGTTGGGGCTTAAACTGTCTTTCCAAGGAAAAACTGCTCTTTTCCACAAATAATTACGTATAGAAAACATACCTTTAAGTGTGTGATTTCACGGACGCTTTGAGGACTGAATGTTTTGATTTGGCGCACGTAGTGAATGATGGCAATTCTGCACTGGTCTGCAATGTCGTTCTGTATTAATATTATATGTGATATTCTCACTGGTGATTAAAATTTTGAGTATTTACTGTGTGACAGATCCTCTGGCACACAGTAAAAGCAAACTGAATTAGCTGATTTGAACTGTGAGGTGCTCTTTTAAGGCTGTAGCTCCCGAGGTTGTGCCAGCATGCCTCCCACTGCAACTGCTGTTGGCTTGGTCAATGCCAAATTTGAGGGAAGAGGAGCTGTCAGAAGGGTTCCTTGAGCTGGTTAGATACCTTTCTCAAAGCTGCAGTTTAGTCTAAAGAAAGGTCAGTCTGAAAGATTTAATTCTTTATAAAGGAGGTAATTCAGAAATAAAACAGGAAATAACACAAAGGAAATTTCAACACTAACTTTGTAAACTGTGGATTGACTGCATGGAAACTTTAATACATCGAGTTTCTACTGAATTTATGCAAAGTACTTGTTCAGGGATTTAAATTCAGAATACTTGGATTTCACCAATGAGTCAAACCCGAGCACCTGGGGCAATAGTTGATCCTTGCCAGGTCTTCAGTCTGAACTGTAAAGGAAAAGGGCTCCTGTTTCATAAAGGATTGACAGGTTATTATTTTTAACTGTGAGAGGACAGTGTGTTATCCTGAAACTTGTTCTCAAACAGTTGCAACGTTTTTCTGATGGTTTTAAAAAATCGCATGCATACATTTTCAGCTAGAATACTCCAGTCAGATGGATAAACATTTGTCCGAAAAAATAGCAGGAAATGTGAAGCAATGCTGATACACTCAGAACGTTTCAGGAATAAACAGACATGCCTGGTTTTCATCACGAATATGAAATGACATCTCTCTTCTTTGGGTGTTTATTCTTGGTGCAGCATTCCATGTATGGAGCTATGTAAGATTATTTCTTGGCTCATGAACTTTTCTGCACTTGCCCCAGTTACTATACAGTCTTCTCCAAGAACAGGAAAGGAGTATGGTCAGAATTAAAAAATACCATTTTGCTCTTCACCTGCCCAGGAGTAATTATGCATATATACTCATAAAATATCAGTCCTGCTTTGAAGCAAATATTTCATGCTAATAATTTTTATGATAATCAATATAAATCAGCAAGGGCTTTTTGTATGGAAAAATGTTAGTAATATAAATATTTTTAGATTGTCAACAACCTTTCCATGGATTGTGAAATGAATGGTTTAGACTGTCACAAAACTCACCTCAAAAAGTATTTTACTATCTGAGAGCCCGTAAAACGTAAAGGTTTGACCCCAGGGTTTGTCAGACTTCTGTGACTGATCACCATGAATCTGATTGCTGGGGTCTGCTCTTCTGCCTTTGTAGTGGTCACACCAGGCTGCATATTTATTGCTATAGTTAAATTTTCTGGTATCTAAAATATCACAAGCCATTTTTACAGGCCTATTTGTAGCAGACTCAAGAATTACTTTTCACCATATGTTGCAGAAACCCAAGTATTTGCAATTTTAAGTTACTGACACTGTCAAAATTGTCCTGAGAAATGACCAGTGTCTCAGTTCTCCAACCTGCCCTGTTGAGCTCTCCAGCCCAGAATAGCTTGGCTTGTGTCAGGAATGCTTGTTCATCCAGGCTGGGCTGATCCCCACAATGGCCCATAGCCCCCATTGCTGAGGAATTTATACATTCAAGGGTCCTTCCAGCTTAAGATCAGACACACTTCTGTCTAATCCAGGCCTAGTGTGGTTGTTCTTATGGCAGGTATACAGTTTGCTCCTGTCTCTGCCTCCCTCTTCCTGTTCCTTCACCTGTCCTAGCTGCTGGAGACCATTTGTAGATACTCCAAGACAATTTAATTGTATGATCAGAGGGGTAAGAGTTCTGTCCTCATGGTGTTTGCTGCTTTAGCTGCCTCCAGCACTGCTAGGAGGCCTTCGCGGGAGTTAACCACCTAAAAAAAGTGTCCCTCTTTCAGGAGTGTTTTGCAGCCCTTGCCAAGTTACTGGCTGTTGGTTACACTGCCACCCATGTACACAGTTTTGTCATTCTTTGATGGTTTTGAATACCCTGGGGGGAAAAAGGAGTTAATTTGGGGGGGAATTGGCACAAAACTCCTGTACTTTCAATTTTTTTGTAGATGAGCTGAAAAAGTGATTTCTGATAAGATTTGAAGCAATTCTTGCTTAACTGATTCATTTGTCAAACTGAAGATGTGTGTGATGGACAATGCCAAAAAGCAGTTCCAGGCAGATCTTGGCTGGCAAGGTTCATGTCTCTCATGCTTCTACCGGTGCAAAATTTTGAGTTTCTAGTTCCAATCACATGAGAATTCCCTACAAACCCTTGGCTGAAATAAGTTGATTAACTGGACACTCTGACTTTCTCCATAAGCAGCATCTCTTCCTTGGGAAGCTCAGCTAATGCTTCTGCCATGTGATGCTTCCCAGCAAGGGCTGAACAGCCCATGGATCCGATAGATGCAGAACCAGAGCCAAGCTTTGAAGTACATGGATGTACTTCTAAGCACTCTAAGTGACTCTGAGATGTCTCGGTCCCTCCCTGCCCTTCCTTTGGCACCAGCTGCTCTCCTTCCCCCACATCAGATCCCAAGCACCAGCACAGAGGAGACACCTCCATCCCATGTCCGTGTTAAGCAGCATGGTCTGTGGAATTGCTTTGATGGTATTTCAGAGGTGTCTTGGGGGGGGGGGGGGGGGGCGGGGGTTTGGGAAGCTCAGTAGAACCTCTTCTAACACACCAATGGAATTTGAGCTTACTCATGGTACTTTCGGGTCTCTTGGGCTTAAGAATCTGCAGCCATAACATGAAGTGACCCTGCCAATGCCCACAAAGCTCGCCTTGGGCACAGTTACCTAACACGGGATATCTGCTCTGGTCAATAGAGCAGAGAATTGGAAATAACCAACTTGCTCCCTTTTGCCCTTAACTTACTGCATGGAAGTGGATAAGTAGCTGTATAGCCCCAAATCTGTCCATTGAGGAGATTTCCTCAGCTCTGTGTCTGAGAAGTGTTGAGTTCAAAGCACCTTTATATATATAAATATATGTATTGTGAGTAATTTTGCTTAAATTATATAAAACAGAATGGTAAAACAAAAGGATTTTGCACATATTAAACAAAAAATAAACTTTTTCCAGGTTTGTAAGTCAATTGTCATCATTAGATGAGACTAATAGAATTTCACATGGTGTATCTAGTAAAATGGCTTCTTTTAACGTATATAAAATCAAATTTGAAAAGCAGAGCTCAGTTGTAGCATCTTGTATATCCCCTCACAGGACTTTCAGAACTGACACCTTGTGTGCTTCCTGTTTTGTGTTAATAATTTGCAACTTTACCACATGAAAAGCATCTTGAAATTTGTTCCTGAGTTTTTTTCCATAGTGAAAACTCTTGCAAAAGCTGTTCAGAAATTTCCATTGTGCATGGCTTGCAGGATAAGGTTCTTATTAGCATGAATGTTTCATAGAAAAGAAAATATGTGCTTCTGTCCTGGGTTGCAGTGTATTCTATCACCATCCTCATGAGCCGTTGAAACCAGGTGGGGCAGTGTTTCCTTGCCTTCTCCCCCCAGACTATCTTTCTGTTATTTGCCCATCACTGTCCTGCCGCCTGACTCAGAGATAACTCCCTCCGGACTATCTTCTGTTAATGAGCCTAATCAACACTTGGCCTCATGACTCATTACCCCATTGTGAGATGCTCCACCCAGAGGGAGGAACCAAGCATCCCATCGTGGATATAAGCTGAGACTCTGAACACCAGAGAGAATCCTTTCCACTGGATTTCTAGAGGACAGGAACTACACAGCCACCACTGGACTTTCTGAGGAAGAGCAGACCCTTTTCTACAGGATCAGCGCTTCAGAGGACTGCAGCCACCATTCTACCAGACTGCTACCACCACCCTGCCTAACAGGGACTCAGGTTGTATCTTGACTCTGTCAGTTTGAACTAGTGTTTTCTTTTAGTTTTTTTCCTTTTCTTTAATTTCCCCATTAAATTGTTATTCTGACTTGGTGCCTCCCACTGGTTTGTTTTCAAACTAGTACAGCTTCCTAAAAATATTAAACGTAAAATGGCTTTGATATCATTCTCTCATCCCAATGCCTTCTGAAGTTCAGGGGAACTCCAGAATTTCAGTGGTTAACTGGCACTTCCAGACTCCTGGCCAAACTAACACCACATCTGAATGTTCTGTTATTAATGAGCCAGGTTTGCTTGGAGCGCTCTGAGACCCTTTTTAGTGTTTGATTATTAGAATAATACTGCTTTTACTTGTGAAAATAATATGTGCTCAAGTTGCATTGGGAGACAGCCTGATTTTTTTTTTTCAAATGCTACATTGATAGAATCACAGGATGGTTTGGGTTGGAAGGGACCTTGAAGATATCCAGCTTCACCCAGTCTACCCTGAGCAGGGACACCTTCCACTAGACCAAGTTGCTCCAATTGTGTCCAGCCTTGGCCTTGAACACTTCCAGGATGAGGAGTCCATAACCAGAGTCTACATTGCATAGACATTGTTCGGATCCTGTTGGGTCTATACATTTAAAAGCTCCATTGCAGAAAACAAAAGCACACGAGAAAGAAACATCTGTTGTCAGTCATTATTCTGAATTAGTCTGTCCTCAAAACTCAGACCTTCATGTTCTGTATCTCTATTGTCTCCCAGTAATTTTTGCCTCAAGTGCCCCCCACTGCTGGGCTGCAGCTTCATTGCTGTACCTTGGTTTATCTGGGACTATGGCAAAGCTGCCTTGCTTTGTACCTGGAACTTAATTGTGTAATGCTCCTTTTTCTTTGACATCTAATGACCACATGATTTATTTAGCCTCCTGTAACAATGCCCCCGTTGTGCTGGAGTGTTGTGAGGAAAAGCAGAGAGTCAGCTGCTGCCTTGCTCTGTAACTGGAGTGACAGCCTGCCAGGAGCCCCCCTTGGAACTTATTTTTCTAAGTGCAGAGGAGAGCAGAGCATACGTGATGACAAAAGCAGGCAGCAGCTGGCATTGCTGCTCTTCAGCTGGACCCTTGACCCAGAGGAACCATGATGTCCCTCTCTTCTTACTTCTCTGGCATTTTACTGTGGTTAAAGAAGCAAACAGATCGCTCTTCCTATGGGAGCTGTTTATTTGCACTCTATGCTACTCTTTTAATACCTGGCTGCAAGTGTGGTTCCTGAACACATTTTTTTTAATGTAGTGACAAGTTGTGTTTATAGTCTGGTTTTATGAATATCTGGGGAAATGAAAGCGTACAGCTTCTGATGAATGACACATTCCCCGAGCAAAATGCCCTGACTCTTTTTTGAAGGCTCTCTCATTTAAAGAAAAAGTTTTGCCATTGATTTGTGTGGAATCATTATCAGACTCAAGGGAGATTTCTGGTAAATCTCTGTTTGATGGCAGAGTGCTGGATACACATCTGTGTTCCAGGCATACACCTCTGCAATGAGATCAAGGGATCCCAGGTTGGAGGGACAGGCCCTAATGCTTTTTATGTTTCATGCCCACGCTCCTTTTCATGTTGAAGGAAGCTCAGCAGCATCCTTCTCTCTCTTCTCTCTTCTTTCTCCTGACATTGGCTTAACATTCACCCAATTCCTCCGTTAACTCTTTCAGCTCAATAAATCAGCAGCGTTCGAGTATTAGAGATGTAGCAAGGCTGGTGTAGTGGACAGGGGAGAGATGACGTAAAGGCAATCTCTCCCCTTCCAGCAGCAGCTCTGACTCATTTCCATTTAAATGGCTTGAGCAGATTCTGCTCTGAGGCCCAGGGATAACTGGTGATCTATGAGCCATAGGAAATGAAGTTCAGCTGCTTTGAGAAACGATATTAAACAGTGAAATTAACTAAAACCACATATCCAGTCTGGTACTGCCCCTTGAATCAGAAAGTGAAGATGTCCCAGTGCTGTGTGACAGGATGTTCTCTGAAGATTTTCCTATGGGTTCAAAGAGCCCAGACACTGCTGGTGTACTACTTAAATGTGCTCACAACATGGTTTCAGATGGAAAAAACAAAATTTGGTTGGCTAAATATCTGTTTACTTTTCTAATGAGGCTTCCAGATATGATTTGATTTTTCCCACCTAAAGATCTACTTTTATATACTTATTTTACCAGGGACAAATCATGTAACCTTACTCACTCAAAACTCCTAGTGAAGATTTACATGACTAAAAGCAGCCGTATCAAATTAAGGTAGTTTTTGGCAAGTGTGCTTTCCCCAGCACATAGCTGCTTCCTTCTGCTCCATGCTGCAGCCAAAAACCCTGTTCCTTGCAACTGCTTGTAGTGCTGCGAATTGGGAAACCAGCTTTGGAAGAAGCATGAGGAAAGGAAACTCCTCTGCGTTGCTTTGGCTGCAGAACATTTTTTATTAAACCGGAGACCGAAGAAACACGGGGACCTGTCTTTGATCCATGGAACACCAGGATGACTTAGAACAATAGAGACTTCGTTAACCTTTCTTCTATAAACTATTACCAATTAACTAGATAATAGGCAATGTAACAAAAAAAAAAAAGCTGGTTATGTTTGTTGTAAGGTCATGAAGAAGGATTAACTCCTGTAGGAATTATTGGTTTCTAGTGAAAAAATAGTAAGTGTCTGTAGTGACACTGCCTTAGTCCTCTGCCCTGGTATGGTCACTAGGTAGGGCAGTCACGTCTGTGAAGTCTGGGGTTGATGAGATCTATCAGAGATATTATTTGTCCATTAGGCTGTTGTTACTTGGATGGTTTTGGTGGCTAAACCCCAGGACTCTTATTTTTCCTTGATACCAGTGCTGCCACTGACCTAGTTCTGCAGCAAGTAACTGCACAGTCATCTGTATCGCAGCTGATGCCAAGGAATGAAAATAACCCTGAGAAGTAACAGCCCTCTGGCTGAAGGGAGGGTTTATGGGCAACGTTTTCTATTTGTGTTGTTTCCCCTTGGGACTGCACTTTCCAACACCTGGTAAAAAAAGCTCGGAAGGCGGAATGCTGGGAACAGCCCCGCAGGGCTCAGGGGGATTGGCCAGCCCTGCCCACAGCTTCTCACTGGGGTTTACTTTATTCTGCCTGATGGGGTTCAATAGTTGTTTTGGTGTATTTGGGGCTCTTTGAGAGAAGAGTCAGTCACAGCCATGAGAAATTATTTTAATGTTGAGTTTCTCTGCTGTCCCTGCTGCCTGTATGTATTTCTGTGGTGTTGGCACTGTCCACTGGCAGTAAAGGGGCAGTGGCAGAATGTGGGGTGCCAGTGAATGGGGAGCAGACATCTCACCTGGTTGTGTTGATCATTGATGTTTGCAGGTTTTACCCAGAATTGTAAGTTCCTGCCTTCAGGAGCAGCACATGAGTGCAGGACACATCCCAGCACAGTATAGATTAGGCAGCAAATCTGTAAAGTAGAATTGAGATGCAAACTTTGGCCTATAATCCTAGCTATTGCTTTTCTACTCTCAAGCAGTTTTGTGTGGTGACTGTGGCAGTGCTTGGAAATGAAAGTCATGCTGATGGCAACCACTGACATGGTTATCAGGGGTGTAATGAGATTTTATGCATCTCTGAAAGCAACAGCTGTAAAAATTCAAGGCTCCCCTGAAAGTCCTAGCTTTCAATTAAGAAGTCACTGTGTATATCAATATTTCTGGGTGTGAAGAAAAGTTTGAAAACACGTCAATGTACTCTAAAAGTTTAGGTACCAAAGGACAAGTAAAATGAACATCAGCTATTTTGTTCTTATAAAATCCCTTGTTTATTTTAACTCTTGGCCCTGTTTATTATTGTTACCATAAGCTTATCAATTGCAAAACTAAGCAAACTTTGTGATTTGTAAATATCCTGAGAATACTTTGGTTATTTCCTAGTGGTGATGGATGGTAGAGCACTCGTGGCTGCTACAGGGGTGAGGTTTTTGCCTTGATTCTGTCATGTTGTCTGACGCTAATGTGTTCCAGTGTTTTTAATTGCCATGAGCAGCTGTAAATTCTCTTTTTGGGGGTGTCCCATCACATCTCGTTCAATTGTTATTAGTCGTTAAACATCTTACCCTGTGATTGAATCCAAGGATAGAGCAAAAGGCAATTATTCAGCCCAAATCTACAGTACTTCATGTGAAGGCAGTGGGAAGGTTTAATTGCTAATACTTGTGACACATGGATTTACTGTGACAGTTGGGGCCCTAGAGGAGCTCCCACCTGCTCCATCTTAGCTCTGCTCAGTGTTCCATATGTGAGTGTAAGTGCAGAGCCCTCCAGGAATCCAGTCTTGGAAAAATTTGCCACTGTGAGACACACACCACTAGAGCTGCAGACCATATGAAACATTTAATAACTTCTTTACAAGGCAAATGGTTTATAAGTGAGGAGGAGCATTTGGAAAATGTGATTTATAGCTGGGAATAATTTTATAATTACTGAATGCTATTATCACACTCACAGTGCTGTGTATTAGTGCAAGTTACTGTTAAAATTTCCACTGGTTTAGAGCTCATGTTTGGTGACACTGTGGTGACAGGGCTATTTTCCCAAGGCTTTGCAGTTTTGCAAATTTTCAGGCAATCTGCTGACACTCTGCACCTCGCAGAGTCTTTCAGCACCCTCAAGTTATGTGGGGATTGTGTTTGCTTTCAAGACTCCCACAGTTTTTAGTGGGTTTATCCTGACAACAGTGTGTTAAGAAGAGTGTTGTTCGTCCCCAATTAACATACAAGAGACGCTTCATAAGGACCCTTGAACTTGGATGTCTGCACAGTTGTCTCACAGAGACAGAAGTCAGGCACTGTGCTGTGTCTGGAAAAGAATGGACACTTTCAAATCTGATGTGTTGGAGTGTCTTTAAAAAATCTCCTTATATAAGGGCCAAACCTTACAAAGATCTGTGACGAATCCCAGAGCCAAACCAAACCCTCTTCGGTGAATAGCTCTGCTGCAGGGCTCAGCTGTTCGAATCCTGGGAGAGGCAGGAGCTGGTGAATTAACCCTCTGAGGTGCAGGGTGGGAATGATGGCTTTGACTTCCTTTATTTTCTCAAGTGGTATGCTGGAACCTTGATTATTCCTGCAGGACTGAGGCCAGGCTTGTCTGCAGCACTATTGCAAACCGGTCATTCTCTGAAGGACCTGCACAAATGTTTCACTGGCAAAAGGAATGTACAGAAGTTCCTGTGCAGAGGAGGCACCACTGGGGTTGCCAGCTCTGCCCCCAAACCAGAGCTCTGCTCATCACCTGGCAGGAGGGTTGCTCAGGTTTGCCATTTTCCTGCAGTGCAGGACTTTTTTCCTTCTCATTTCTCAGACTGCTGGAGACATCCCCTCACCTCCAGAACACTTGATCAGATACCAAGTCACTGCTGGGTGAAAACAGCATTAAACACAATGACTAAACACTGAGTTAGTTACTGAGTAACTTCTCAGGAGTCCTTCTCCATACTTGGGGAGCTACTGAAGACATGTGCTGGTGAAAAAAATTGGGCTGCGGGACAGTCTATTCATATACAGGATTTTGAAGAGGAGCCTGGGTGGTTGCTCACAGAAAAACCTCAAATATGGATTAAATTAACAATCAGTGAATAGTATTCCAGAGGCTCTTCATGCTCAGGAGAAGTGGATTGAGACTTTACCAACAAAATGATTCCTGTCCTCTCCAGCTGCTCTGCAGTAAACCCAGTTCCAAGCTCTCTGTGATGGCATTTGCACAGCCTTGCCAGAGAACAGGGTGAGGTCAGGCCCAACCCAAAGGCTCAGTCTGTCTCCCACTGGACACCACTTTTCTCCTTCCCAACATGTAAAAACAACATAGCCACAGGTGAGCAGATTATTTTTGTAGGAAATGTGGAAGGAATGCCCAGTTTTCCCTTGAGAGACAATACATAGCAAACTGTAGAGCTGTGGCCTGCATGGCATTATCCAGCTGTTTGAGGGAAAAAATAGTGGCATAAAGTCAACTTATTTTTAAGCCCAGCTGGAAACTAGTGGGAATTCATCTCACCATTATAAAATATATCAGGCTTCATCACATATATTGGGACGCAGAAAGAATTTATTGCAGAGGCTTGAGTTGATTCAGTCACATAACATAGATGATGGCCTCAATCTGTGTGCCTTCTGTGCCTTGTATTAACAAAATACTTAGAAATAATTAAAAAGCCCCACAAAACAAAACCTGTGGCATATAAAACACAGCTTCAGAGTTGCCTTGACCTGTATTATCTTTTACTGTAGAACCCTTTGTCTTTCCCCCTAAGAAAGCAGTACATAATCTTTTAAGAAAATCAACTCTTAACTACTTTGTTGTATTAAATCTAATTACTTTCAGTTGGATTTAATTAGTTTTTGTCTAGCAGTGCTTCTCAACTGCCCCAGAGCAAGGGCTCTTGGCCCATGCGCTGTGACACCAAGTTGGGGACAGCATGGGACAAGGTGAGGGATGCTCCTGGAGTGGTGACATCCTGGTGGGATGCACAGGAGTGCTTTGGGTTGCAGGGCAGAGAGGCTTCACCTGGTCTCTCCTCTGTGGCCTTGGCAGCATATTCATGGAACTTTTCAGTTGTGCTCATGTGGAAGTCATGGCTGCCAGCCAAGAGCTCAGGCAGAAACAGCCCTGTTGTTAATGATTGACTGGTGAGATAATGAAATAGCCCAGCCCACTATTTGCTTGCTTTCCTTCTCCACTACTGCTGTACTGCTGCTGTGCACCAGAGTACCATAAATCCAGGACAGTGTCCAGCCTTTGACAGCCACCCTGCAGCTGTGATGCCCACAGAACCACCTCCTGCCCCAGAGACATCCCAGTGATGTGGTGACCAGGTGAGAGATGGGAATCGCCTCTGACACTTGGGAGTGCATTGAGAACTCTTCAGGCTGTGATCTGCAGAAGTTCTGCTTCACTGACTTTGAGATCTTTCCTGTGGGCACAGCTGGAATGTGGAACCAGAGCACTGGCTTCTGTTTTATAAAGAGAATATTGGAGGTAGAAAATTTGCACTGTCTGTACTCACTGTGAACATGCCTTCAGATTGCTCGAGCTAACAGGTAACCTGGTGTATGCAAGGTGTCTCTGCCCATGGCAGGGAGGGTGAAACTGGATGAGCTTTAAGGTCCCTTCTAACCTAAACCATTTTGTAGTTCTATGATTCTAACAAAACCAAACAACATCTCAGTGTGTATTTTAGATGCTTGTACCTGGTACATATTGTCTCCAGCAGTTGCTGTGCTCTCTATTTGTGTATTTGCTTTATGCAAGAAAAGAATGAAAAGAACATTCTGGTTACAGTTGCTTATATTGTGTTTGCTGTAAGTCTGGAGAACAGTGGTTCTGCTGATCCATGGTCTAAGTAACTGCTCCTTAGCCTGTGGATAAGTGCATGTGTTTGGGGAGGGATTCAGTGAGATCCCAGGTGCAGACCTTTGAGGGTCACAGTGTGTGGTGGATGAGCTCACTCATCTTTCCTGACAAGCAGATTTTCCTTCACCTCAGCAGTGTCCTTTGAGCAGCTGGGGGATACCACACATGTCCTTGGACCTCACAGGGTTTGATGCAGAGTTTGTGTGATACATAGGTTTGGGTGCTTGAGATGTGGCATTGCGGCACACGTGCCAGTGTGTGGGTGCCTGTGGCATTGTGGCACACATGCCAGTGTGTGGGTGCTTATGGCATCATGGCAGCCATTTAGAGGTGGTTTGGGAGGTCTCAGCAAAAGGGGAAGTGCAGAGTGTGCCTTGTCCCAGCTCAGCAGCATGGGGCAGGCAGAGCCAATGGTCCCACTGGGGAGGGGGGACTTAACATATTGCAAGAGCCCGTCTAGGGCCAGGCATGAGCTGGTGGATGGTGGTGTGAGAAGAAAGAATCGTGTTGGACAAACAGGTGTCCAGGTGCTCTGTTTTCTGTCAATCCTTTCTCCCCACCAAGGGCTGACTCAGCTTTCACGTGCCTTGCAGAGCATATGCTGCCAAAGTCCATGTGTTCCAATCTGAGGCACTCTTCTGTAAAAGACAGCCTGGAAACAGAGGAAGGGGCAGGATGTATCTTGGAAAATATTAAACCCACATTTTGAAATGTTTAACTTGGGGCTGGAAGCTGTCTTAGGCACACATAATTGCAGCAGGCCACCTGAACTTCAGGGCTTGTCCTTGGGATCTCTGACTGTGAAATATGCCATTTTCATAGGGAAATATGTGAATGTAACTAATACTGTCCCTGCCCGGCTCCGTGGGGTCCCGCGTGCCCCCACAGAAGCATGGGTGGGCTCAGTATTATAGTCGGTAACAAAGAGTCGAGAAGGGCATTTGCATGCGTTCCGGCAGGAGCATTTATTGCTTCTACCTTGTCAAAGGTAGCAGAGGCAAATGCGAACATGATCACGAGGTTCACAGTTTTGTCCAGGGGCAGGGAAAAGGCAGGACTAGGGAACAGGGACTAATGGAGAAGCTCTGAGGGAGTGACGAGGGGGTAGAGGCTAACAGCCAACCGGGGAATCCAAACTGGGACAGATTAACATAACAGAACAATGACTCTTGGGAGAAGCCTTTTTGGTCACTCTAACATGAAGTGGTTCTTGGGGTACTAGAGACTTGTCTTACTGAAAACTCTCTCTCCCTTGTAATGTATGTTCACCGGCCACCACGTGTAACCAAATAATTGAGGACAGAACTGAATTTGTAACAGAAAATTATCTTTAAAATGCTAAAATTAACAGTGTGTTGTAGTGTGTAAGGGACCAATCTCACCCCTGCTGTGGACATGCACAGTCTAGAGTGTCACTTGAGTCTAATAAAAACATAGGAGCTCTGCTCTATCCTTGAGTGTGCAGATTATGTGGGGTTTTTTAGAATAAATAAAATCTAGGTCTATGCTTAATAGGTCAGGTAAGGCATCTGGCAGGTAGACATTTTTACGCAGAAAATAGCTACCTCGGTACAAATGTACTTAGTGATCCTCCAACACAGGCAATGTTTGCATTGATGGTTAGTTACAGGTTATAGAGGACTGATTCGGGAACTCAGAGGAGACGTTTCTGTAGAATGGGTTAAATGTAGAAAGGCAGATCTGCAAAAACTCACACCTTTCTGTTTGAGTGGGGTCTAGTTGGTATGAAGTGCTACAGATAGGGAATCAGTTGGTCCCTTGTTTGTATGTATCCAGTAGATCCTCTCACTGAAACTGCCACTGCTCTCTGAACTACCCACCTGTCATCAGAAGTGAATACCTGTCCTGGCATCACCTGCTTTGGGAAAGTCTCCCACAAAAGCTCTGAGTGCTGCATTTTCCCAGAATTGAATTAATTTCCCCCAGCATTTTTCCTCTGACATCTCCTGCTAGTTTTGCAGTATGTCTGGAGGGAGGATGAAGGAGGGTGGATTTAGTTTAGATACTGGGAAGAAATTCTTCCCTGTGAAGGTCATGAGGCCCTGGCACAGGCTGCCCAGAGAAGATGTGGCTGCCCCATCTGTGGAAGTGTTCAAGGTCAGGTTGGATGTGGTTTGGAGCAACTTGGTCTAGTGGAAGGTGTCCCTGCCCATGGCAGGGTGTGAAACAAGGTGATCTTTAAGGACCCTTCCAACCCAAACCATTCTGTGATGCTCTTTGCAGACCAGGGGTTTGATTTCTGCCCCTAATTCTGAACAACCTCCACCCCACCACTAAACCTACTCTAAAGTAACTATTGGATATTTCCAGATTATTTTTAACTACTAATCCACATTTTCATTTTTTGTTGTGGAAACCAGTGATACATTTAGTGAGATTAAGCATAAGTGCTTATGAATCCTGCCCAAATGAAAGCTATGGGAAAATACTGGAATGCAATATTTGCCAGAGGAACAGAGCAGTCTAATATATTATTTCTTGTGTTTATTTGGTGGTTTCTTCTTGTTCCAGCGAAATGTTCTGTAGTAATTGAATATTGCATTTCTGTCTGCCCCAGCCCAAAGGCAGGCACAATTATGTTTAACATCTGGATGAATTAGACTGAATACAGACATCCTCTGGAAAGGAATAGTTTCTGTCTCCTATGTTAAAATTAGAAAGAGCTAATGGCTTTTTTAAAATACCAAATTAATTGATAAGACTTCATAGTCCATGATTTGTATACGAGAAAATGGAAGTGCTAAGATGGTTTACTAATTTCATTTTAGATTGCTGCTATGAAAGAATGGAAAAGTTTCATGATTTTCTGAGGGTAATAAAGTATTAAAAAAAATTAATTTATAGTTAGGAGGAGTGCTGAGAAGGTGAGAGGCCTGGGCTATGCTCCTGCTGTGGGACTCAAATGATTTCATGATAAGGCAGAGTCCTACTGGTGTGCGGCAGTGTATGATTGAAATTTGTTAGATATAATCTGAGATACTGGGAGCTTCTTTTGTTAGATGAAGCACCACTTCCACATCTGTGCTCACTTTCTCTTTGTTTCTCTCATATTTTCAGTCTCCTCCTCACCTGTGTTCAGTGCTTGGAAGTTTTCCACATACCACAAGGTAAATCCTGTGCTCTCCTGTTCTCTGGGGTAATCTGGGTGAGCCAGCTTGACCATGTCACCCTCTGCTCTGGGAAGATCTGGTAGGATTCTCTATCCCATATTTTACCTGTCGGTATTCCCTAGATGGAAATGACTTTGGGAGTGTAGTGAAGAGGGTGTGCTTCTGTATCTTCATGAAGTTCATAGCACACAGTCTAAAGCTTGCAAAGTTCAGCAGAAAGCCTCTTAGTACATTTAGGGACCAGAGAATGAATTTTTTGATCCATCTGAAGCCATAATTTAAATTATACAAACACATATATTTATATATGTAAATAATATATATAATCCCACTTCATTAAGGCGAACTGGACACTGCTCCTTCCCCAGCCAGTGCCTCTGGATCCATCCTTGTTTAAAACTGGAGCTGCAGCAGGAATGTTTGTTCTCATGATATGTTTGTCTGTGGAAAGCATAACTACAACATGTAGAAATTGGAATCTGCAGTGTTGTTCTGTCAAGGACAATTACAGAGCCATTCATAAAGCTTCTGAGAATAATTTTATATTAGAGTAAAGCATATGTAGGTGCCAGAAAACCACAATTCTTCAAAGATAAGATGACTTCATGACATTTCCCAACCAGCCAACACTCACTAATAAGTTTGAGTGAGCATCAGCTCTCCCAGAGCTCTGATAAAGCTGGAAAAGGCAAATTCTGATCCTGGCAGTGCTGGGCATACATTGGGTTTGGGATGTGTGGCAGCTGGTGAAGCTGCCTGTTATAAGCACTTGGTTTTTTCTAATTATAGGCAATTAATAATGAACATGTTTTTAAAACTCTGCTTGCAGTTTTAAAATTTGCTAACCAACTACCAACTCATAGGATTCCGGACTAAAACCATGTCAGTGGAAGGAGATGTGGAACTGGATTACTCCTATTTAAAGGCCAGTTTCTTCTCTTGTGAGCTTGACTTGCTGCCTAAGCTGTAGGAAGCTCAGTGCAGCTAGGAGTAGGTCAGACGGACTATAAGAATTTTATTTTTCTCTGATGTTTTTTGGACAGCCTTACTGGGAAACAAGGTAGAAACAAGAAAAACGTCAACAAGGTAGAAATGAGAAAACATCTTTATTATATATATTAATTAAATTCTATTCTATTAATTAGTTAATTTAATATATATTAATTCTAAAGGCATATGCTTAAAAATCAATAGTGTAACTAGATTTTTTCTTTTTGATTTTTAGTACTTTAGAGTCTGTAATTTTTTAATGCTCTTCTGGTGTTTTTGTAGCCTGCAAAAGCAGTATGGGGGTAAATATATGGCATCAAATTAACTTGGTTAGATTTAAAAAAGAAATAAGGAAAATTATGATGACATTAAAAGGGATAAAATGGAAATGGTTGTGACGAAATGCATACATTTGGGATGAAACTGTGATTTCTGGCAAAAGCATTTTTTGAGAAGCACTTACAGAGGTAGAAGAAACAAAAAATGTTCAATGTTAATAGAATAGAGACTAATGCTGATGGAAACCAAGAGAAATTTTTGAAGCTGAATAAGGAAAGTCAGGGAATTCAAGGATAATGGAGAGGTATGTGGTGGGTAACTGCTCTAATTAAAAGGTCAAACTCTGCTGGGTGCTCAGGAAAGGTCTCTCCCAGGGCTGTGAAGAATTGCCAAACCCGATCTTCCTCATTAAATCCTTGGCCAGAGATTGGGCCACAGCTCTCATCTTCAAAAGCAGTTTACTTGGGCCACAGCTTTTTATCACCCAGTAGACATGTTAGGCAAATGCCAAATGTTCCTGTCCAGCACTGAGATGTCATCCCTATGGAAAGTGATGCCAGGAAGGTGTAAGATGGACCCATTCCGGCACTGTGGCTCCAGCAAAGCTCCTGTGCTGGTCACTAGGGATCTCATCCTTCTCTAGAGAGCCTGGCATACCAGGGTGAGGAAGTTTAGGAAGGTTTGTCTATGCCCCTACAGAAAAAAGGGGATACTGAGATGCATTATTGTTACTATGACTTTCATCCTCCTAAATTTCTCACAACACTTTGATAGCTCCAGAAAGCCTCAAGTGTGTATCCATGGGTTTTACTGGAAATGTTTACATTCCTCAAACTATGGCAAAATTTATTTTGTGCACACAAGGCATAAACCTCCTCTAAATCCCACTTAGGCTCTGTTTTGGGACGGTGTGACACTTTGACTTCGCTGGCTCCCAGTAGAAGGGGAAGCCTTTCACTGAGCCTGGAAGCCAAATGTGAGACTTTGTCCTTGGGTGTTGATGCACAACATCCTTGGTGAACATTACCTACCTCACGACAGTTCTGGAAATTGCACTAAATGAGAAAAATGGGGGTTAGAGTCTTCAGAAATCTTAGCAAAAAAAATACAGATTAGCAGAAAGTGTGTTTTTTCAGTCAACCAAAGGTACTATCATCTGCTATGTTTGCCTTCCTGCTTGAAACCTAAAGTTGAAAGTCCAAGGGGATAAAATTGTTGATTATAGGCTAGAAACAAATAATAAGAGGGAAAAGGCAGAGAAAGAGAGAAATAGGCAGAGAAAGAGAGAAATAGTGACTTTCAGAGATGCTGAGCATAAAGGCAATGCCAGCCACACTTTCCTGAATGTGGTATCCTTCCACTTCTCTCACCCTTTCAACAGTCATGTCAAAGTGATGGAATGTGAAGACATTTGTCTGAAATTTCTGGATATTTCAAAGTCTAGTCAAAGGACCAACTCTTATTTCCAGACATCTCATATCTCAGAGACAGAGTCACTAAGGATGCATCCATGTTGTGCAGGGGCATGGGTTTCTGTCCCAGAAGACCTGGATGGAGAACAGGGAACCTGGGTTAGATCATCAACCGATGACCTACTGAAGGTTCCTAGGAGAAACTGTACCTGCCAGAGACTGCACCTGACTTCCCCAGCATTCTGGCCTCTCTAGGCTGCCCTGGGACAGCCAGGAGGATCACCGGCTAAAGCAAGAGTCTCTCAGGTGATCTTTTGTAGCAATGAGATCTCCTGGTCTGGGGAGCAGATGGGTCAGGTGCTGCAGACTGTGCAACTGATTGGAATCTGAAGAATTTCAGCTAATATTTACATCAAGTGTTTACCCTTTGATAAGCAACAGGTCATTCACAAATGTGGACATGACATAATATTGGTAGGTTGGTCAAGGTGTTTGCTTCGCGTTGTGCACACTTGTTCTCTTCTGGAGAACACTTGTATACTGTAGTTTGATCCACATTAACAGCTGTGGATTTCCCCTTTATTTTCATGGAGCCATTTGTATAAAAAGGGCAGATCCACAAAAAGAGAGCTAGGAAAGTTTGAACTGTGCTTGTGTTTATTAAGGAAAATGCTCATTCTTGCTTCTGTGATGGGAAGATTGTGTTGGTCACTTCAAGGGAACTCCACAAGTACAAAATTAGTACTGACTGTGTTATGTGCCAGGGGCTGTTTTTCCTGGGTTGTTGAGGGCAAATGAGAGACTTGATAGAGAGAATACCTGTGTTTCTGATGGGTGATGATTTGTTTGGGCAAGCATTGTATATAAGTGCAGGTGAGTTACGGATCAATTATGGCACCTATCAAACTCTAAAGGAGGTCAAACAAGACCAAACTGTAATTATAATAAATCTTGCCCTTATAAGATAGGTAAGTTGTTCACTGAATGTGGTCTGGAGTCACTAAATTTTCTTTGTACAGAGTTAATTTGCCAGACATGAGACTTTGACCTACTGAGCTGGTTGCAAAGAATTCAAGATTATGCAATGCAAATCACCCTTCCCTAGAACAGAACAGGTTGGTGTGGATGGAAGTCAAGTTCACCTCTGTTTTTAACAACAAAAAACAACAAGCAAACAACTTTGGAACTTAATAGGTTGATAGTGACTTATTTCTTCCTTAGGCGTAGAGTGAATATACTTCCCTGCATCCCTACACTGTTAATACACTTCCCTTCATCTTTCAGTGGTTTTGATTGTGATATACTTTAATTTAACATTATTCTTCTTGTTTTCAGTGGTTTACAATGCAAATATTGCAAGCCAGTCTGAAATGTGCACATTGTATTCCAGCCTAGCCAGAATATTTCTGAGACCCAGAGACAGTGCAGTCCATGAGGGAGCTCTACCACCTCCCTGCTGAGAATAATAATGACATTGTTCATGTTAGTTGAGTTTTAAGGACATTAATGATTTTCTCTTACATGGGAAAGAGAGGGCAGTTTCCACATAGTTCTTTTGAAGCGGATATTTCCTAAACCCTGGCAGCAGAATCCTTTACCTCAGTGTGTTCAAAGAACTAAGACATGTTTTCCAGGTGCGTTTCAGTATCAGTCAGAGGTTCTTACCTCAGTCTTCCAAGATACTGAAATTATATTTCCTATTATTTCTGGTATCATCATAAAAACTTGAGTCAAAAATTCTTCACTGTATTGCTAACTTCACCGTAAATCCCAATGAGGAGCTTGAAACAATGGGGGGAAAAGAGATCTTGGGAATGACTGGTATAGGAAACCAGGAGAGTACTTCCATTGATAGACATGAACCAAATCACAACTGCTACTTGGATTCTACACATTGCCATGGAAAGTTAGAGCCAAATTCTCATTGTAAATCAGGGTGACTCCATTAACTTCCATGGAACTGTGCCAGCACATCCCAGACAAAGACTTGGCTCAGACTATTTATAGCACCGTCAGTAAGAGCTGCTTGGAGAGGTTCCAATGGCAGAAAAATTTGATTAAAACAAGGGAGGTAAGAATGACAGGGAATCTGTCTTCTGTGTCTCTTGTGGAATGTGGCTCCTGTGGGGTTTGATCCTGTGCACCCACAGCACCTCCAGGTACCACTGAGCTCTCCCAGCTCAGTGAGACCCAGCAGTCACTGCCATGGGCCAGACTTCAGGGCATTCTGTTTGCCTAGGAAATGTAACGGCAGTGTGATACACTGTGGTACCCTCTCAGTCTGCAGTTAGTGTCACTGCAATCATTCAGCTGCTTTTTTTTCTCAGTGGTTTCAGAAAATCCAGGGTTTTCCTTTCACCAAGTATCTAAGGTTTTTATTTCTTTAAATTCCTCAATACACCACGGTGAAAAGGATGGAGAATGGCATCACCAGCTGCTGAGTCTTCCTATTTCCTTTGTGACCCTGTTATTCATACATTTCACAGCTAGATTTTAAATCATCTGTAAAGAGGGAGAGAACTCCAGACATCCTTGAGTTGGTTTCTTACTGAAATGTTGAAAAACCAAACAAACACAGAAAGACCCCCAAAAAGCCAGCAGGCAAATTCCCACTTTGTGGTGTTAGGCTGTTTTCATTTCCCAGAAACTAGTTAATTTATTTAGTGTGCCCCAGCAGTCCAAGTTTCATTTATAGATTAACTTGTGTATTTTGGCTCCCATCCATCCCTTCCTTTGGCTCAAAATTAATGATACCAGGACTGTCTTTGAAACAATGCAGGAATGTGATGATTCTTTCTTTTTTCTTTTTTTTTTTTTTTTAATTAAAGAGAAACATCACCCTGAAACCTCTCTTTCTGCCAGCTTTATGAGGCCCCACCACAGAAATATGATATTGGGAATGGCAGATTAGTGTCTGGTGAGTTCAACCTTTATGAATAAATCAGACATGTAATATTCTGGAGGGATCTGGACACAGTTTGTGTCTCCTCAGAAGGCCTGTTACTGGAGCAGCTTGTTGATGAAGCTTTTCAAGACTGTTTGTTTACTTTCTTTTAATAACTAATCAGTTTCCAGAGCTGGTTTAAATGAGAACTACTAAACAAGGTCGCTGGCTAGCACCACTCTGGTGCCAGGTTCAGTCTTTTATTTGGGGCTCCTAGTGCCTGGGAGCATGTCAGGGCATTTGAAGCTGGCAGAGGTGGCTGAGAGTGTCACACTGTTGGTGTGAGAATCTTCTGCTTGTTTTCTCTTGGCCCATTGGGTTGCTGCTTGTGGAGATCCATTCGTTAAACTAAACCTATGGGCATCACGTACAGCAATCAGAGGAACAGTCAAGTGCTGCTGATAAACATGGGCTGTTTTCCGGACTCTGCAAAAACTGTGTATTTGTCTTACATGAACTCTATGCTGGTGCTTTTTCCTAGTCCATTTGGGGGTTTGCAGGAGAGTTCTGAGCTGTAGTCATAAATATTTAGCCATCTTTTAAAATCTCTGATTTGGGACTGACAGCAGAATGTCTCATCGAGATGGTCTGTCAGTCTGAAGCCACTTTTTATAGGACTCTGGGAAAGGTTTTCCAAGATGTGCCATGAGAATCCTCCCACTTTTTAACATATTTCTCTTTCATTTTAGGATCATCTAGATATTACTGCAATGTGACTGTAGAGAAAAATGTTCATTTCTAACAACTTGGTTGTGGACTTTTAAACAGACTTGGATTTCTGGAAATACTACAACATGAGTTCAGCTGGGAATGAGGTAGAAAGATGGATACGCAGGCAGGGTGGCAGAACTGGGAAGCTGGCAGAGCCTGTGACCTCTTCTGAAAATGATCGTATTTTGTCAGTGAAGTCAATCAGCAGCATGGACCATCTCTTGCACCTCCCTGGAAGGGCAGATTCTGCTTACAGCTCTTTCTCAGGAGGATCAAATGTTCCAGAGTACCCCATACCATCATGCCATGGTGAATACTGCTGTGTACCTCCAGAGCAGGTCTCGTACATGGACTCAGAATATGTAACAGGAATTTATAATTTCGGTGCTGCACACTTTGACCTCAGATCCCCCCAGCCATACAAGGCACCAGACCTGAGCACCCACAACAACTCTCATAGCACTAGTCTCACAGATCACTGTGGAATCACTCCTACCCAAAGGACTTCAAATCAGGGACCTCCAGCCCTGGCAGCACCTCCACCATTCCCTCTCACGCGACTTGACAGCTATAACATCACTAATAGACACTTGGAAAAGTCAAGAGGGAGACAAGGCTCTGTAGGGCATACTGAGTGTAGTGTGCAGCCAGCTCCTGGTGCACAGGACAGCCAGCTGGCAGATAGGGATGTACTGTGGAGTCAATGCTGGGATGCAGTCACCGAGCAAGATCTAGGGCCTAATAGGGAAAAGACTCTGGAAAACAAGGGCCTTTCTTCTGATTTTACAAATGAGGTATCAAAAGTTCAGGGGTTAAAGATGGAGGAAAATGGAGAATGGAGCCCATCACAACAGCCTACAAAGAGAAGTAATCCACACATTTTCAGCAGACCTTCTTCATTCATTTTTCAAGAATATTTAAGGACAGACTCTGTGGCGAATGTCCCCGAAATACTTTCTGCTTATAATTCAGTTCATGCTAATAAAATTCCCAAAGAGATGCGCTCCGAATCCTATCACCGAGCACATTCCAACCCTAAAGGTGTTAATGATGGACAGGAAGTCAAACAGTGTCCCTGGGGTGTGTCTAAGCCAAGTGCCAGAGAAGCAGCTCTGCCAAGCACTGTACCAGGGCCCAGCCAGAGGAAAAAGTCCTTGCCCTGTGCTCAGGGCCTGCTGCATGCCAGGTGGCATTTAGGCATGGGTCAGGATGTGTTTGGGGACAGCTCAGAATTAAAATATATGGAGAATGCTCTTCTAAATGAAAATGCTCCCAGGAAGCTAAACAGTTGTACAGACAAAAGTCAGTGCTATGATTCTGAAGGAAAAAGTGTGAGCGGTATTAGTGAACCAGCCCCAAACCAGCAAAACAAAGTGCAGAGATCACCATTGTCCTGCAGCTGCAATGCTATGGAAGTGGAACACCCTCAGTGTGAGGAATCGGATCGGGGAAGAAAGCAATGCTGTGATGGCACAAGCCAAATGGCTTTTTTCAGACCAAAGGAAGATTCCACATCTCAGTCATTATGTGAAGTCCAGAAAGCAAACCAGGGTAATAACAGCAGTCCCGACCTCAGCACCCATCTGGAACAAGAAGAACCTCCTGTTCAGCAACACCAGCCTGTATTTCAAACACAGCTCTCAAGACAGCTTCAGGAGGACCATGCTGGTGAACAAATAACCAGGCTGGCAACTCCCATGCTTTACTATCTTTCTGCATGGAAAACCACCAATGTCCTGCACCCCAACAAGCTCACCTACAGTCAAGAGGACTCAAGGAGCTCACCAAAGGAAATTCCTTCAAGCAGCAATGCTGCCTTAGCACAGTGTCTAGAGATACAAAGAGAAGGCCATCAGCTTCAGAGGAGCAGCCACCACCATCTGTGCAGTGCTGATGATCTCCTGCTCCAGACAAAAGATCTTATTCTTAGGAGTCCTGCCTCAGTCATGGAAGAGAGTTTCCGGAATGACTATATAGAGAAAATTAAAGTGGCTCAGAAAAAGGTTCTCAAAGAAACTTCCTTTAAAAGAAAAGACTTACAGATGAGTTTGCCTGTCAGACTGAGACAGAAATCCTCTGAAAGGCCATCAATTGAACACCTTTGGTCTTTCTCATTATCCAGTGCAAGCGAGGATGCCAAACCTGTTCCTTGCTCCCCTTCTCATCTTGAATCCTTGGAAAGTTTCAACAGAGATGAAGAAATAAGGAGGCCACAAAAAGGTCAAGCAGGAGGAAGGAAAAGGGTAACCCAAGAGCAGAAGAAACTGTGCTACTCTGAGCCTGAGAAGCTCAATCACCTAATGGATAAGGAAGTATCATGGAGTCAAGTTAGGGATGACATCAATGAGCAAGATGCAGTGTCATCCAGGAGAAGGAATCTGGAGAACAGAGGAAGGGCATTTTCCAGCTCCAGGACAGAGCTGAAACAAATCCAGCACAATGCACTGATCGAATACATGGAACGAAAGATCGGTCAAAGACCAGGTGGCTCACAGCACCTCCCACTGCATAAGCCACCCCTGCAGAAGAGGCTGTTGAATCCCAAAGGGCCTCCTGTCCATATTTCCAACCCAAATGGGAGCAGGAAGATGCAAAATGATAGGGTTTTTTGCCAAATTCTCTCTGAACAAAAATCACCAGATGTTTTTCCTCCTTTGCCTTTTGCTGCCCCACTGAACATGACCAACAGGTGCAATCCCAATGAAGGGGATGGGAAGTGTACTAGCAAGTGTCCATCAGCTAAAAGTCTCCCACAGGCAGGTGATTCTGCATCTGGGAGAGCTCCTGAGAGATCAAAATCCACTCCTTCTTCCACAGAGGTAAGAAACCAGTACCTAAAGGGGGCCTAAAAAAGTCAGAGGGACTCTGGCACTTAGAAGATGCATTTGCAGGGAACATGTGCTGTATGCAGGATGAGGCTGTTTGTGCTCCAGCAGTCATTATTGTTCATGACAGCAACTTCATTAGAGCCCTATCCCAGAAAAGGTGATTATAGGGAGAATTTTATAAATGACCAACCTTTTTTGGCTCCTGAATTTGAAAGACAGTAGCTGTCAATATTGTTGAGGAGAATAAAGAAGATAAAGGGTCAGAAAATAAATAATTTAACATACCACTAAAATTACCCTACTGAAGAGACTGACAAACTTCCACCAGTGCTGAATTTCTGAATTGTTATGATGGTAGAGGTATATTTTGTTGAAAGCTGTTCTTTTGGTTTTCTAGGAGAAAAAAAAAAAAAGGATGCTACCTAGGAAGAGCATAATAGCAATTTAAATAATAAAAAAGAGATAGAGGAAAACATCCCCAAAGATTAAAAACACCCAACGAACAAAACCAAAACCTTTCCCCCTAGAAACAACAACAACCAAACAAAAACCAGCCAACAAAACAAACCACAAACAAAAAAGCACAAACCTCGGTGAACCTACTTGGAGATCCATCAGCAGCTTCCCTTTCTGGGGATAACAAACATGGGAGTAAAATTAGGCAGCTGCCTCGCCTGAAATGCTGGTTGCCCCAGTGTGCTGTTTTCCCTTCCAGGAAATGTGCAGATGTGCCAGAGGTGCAGCAGCATCGTTCCGACGCTGTGGGAGCTGCCCCGGCACCTCCAGGTAAGGCTGTGGAGTTGTGCCTGGGTACAGCCGATGTCCCAAGTGTGGGACCTCCAGCGCTGCTCCCCTCTTCTCCCTCGGGATCCTTTGTTGTCCATATGGGAATATTCACCCGCTACTCTCTGAGTCAGTCTTTAAAATAATTTCTATGCTGTGAAGTGGGAAGTGCCGAGTGCCCCTGAGCAGCTGTCCCTGCACAGCAGGGCTCCATCATATCTCTGGGGTCACAGCTCCCTCATCCGAGCTCTGGAGAAAACCGCATTTCCAACAGCTCGGATATGCCCAGTCCTGGAGAATATGTGTGATCAGGACTGGTGTAAAAGGGGATTTTGGTGTGTTTTTTAAAGGAAAAAAATACTGTGCCGTTTACACATCACTAACTAGGAAGTTTGTGTTTTAACTCTCCATATTTGCTTTGCTAGTTTGAGGAGCATCAAGGGAGATAAACATCTGAACTCTGTCTCAGCAAGGCAGTGATGCTGACTCTTTTGTAGTAAAAGAATGTCCACTCTTTCAAAAATATCCCAGTGGTTTCTGGAGACTTGAATGGCTTATGAAAAAAAATTAAAATTTTTCTTAAATTTCCTAGTTTAGCAGGTTAGCATAAAAGTAACTGAAAGCTCCAGACAGAACCATAACATCAGAAACATTTGATCATTGCTCTTAAACAGTCTGCAAAAATATCTGTTGTAGAGGAAGTGTCTCAAATAAAAGGAATTGTCTTCTTTCTTACAGTTTCTGTGATCCTGAGAAAGAGGGATCCAAGAATCATGAACATAATGACATAACTGGACATGTGTGTGGTCAGGAGAAAAAGGAGCAGATTCCTGAAATCTCTATTCCTGTCCCAAGAAGTGGAAGCAAGGAGGGCGCTCAAGTGGAGGAGGAATGCAGAACTCAGTCTCTGAGTGGGAATGCCGCACTCAAGCGTCCAGAACAGCAGCAGCAGCCTGCAGCTTCTCCAGTGCAGGAAATGCATCTCTGCACAGCATTGGCTCAGCCTTACCAAGGCGACAAAAATCCAGCCAAAGGTTTACTTGCCCAGGAAGCATCCGTGCACATCAACAATGATGTTCCCCTGGACAGAAAGACACACCTATCTGAAAGGAGGCTGGAGTCTCCTCAGGACCAGCGATACCAAGAGCTTGCCATGGAGACCATTGCCAAAGACAGTTCTCTGGTGGACATTCTCATACCTCATCCTCTTAGAAAAACTTCTTTGGACCTGATGGAGGGTTTGTTTTCTGTTAACACTTCCATGCTGGATAAATCACACAGGAAAAGAGGAAAAGTACAGCATGTGCAGGAGAATGAGTAAGTAGACAAAACCAATTATCTAGCACTTTGGTCTATTTTAATGTATGGATATCATGTACATACTAGTAGTAAGATGAACACATTGTTTTATTTTTGTTTCATTAGAAAAATATTTAGCTCTCTGATTTACATACCAAGAAGTATCTGAGGCTAAGGGTATATGATGGAAGAAAAGTGGTTCAGTGATCCCTTATTAAAGGCATTGTGACAGGCTGCAAATCCTTTGCTCTATATCTTCTAAAAACTTAGAGGATCTCCTGTGGTGAGAAGAGAGGAGAGTGATCCTGAAGTCAAGATAGATAAAACCATGAATTCGATGTTTGTGAAGAAAACTTTAAGTGTTTGCTGCAGGTGTTTATTTTCTGTTCCAATAGCAGGAAAAGTCATGGAGATGGATCAGAAAAATGTCCTAAACCTGAACATGAAGCCAAGCAAAGGAGCAATGATCCTGCCTCTAAGGGAAACCAAGTCCTGAAGAGGAACAGAGACAGCACAAACAAGCTAGATGACATCACATCTAAGAGAGTATGTAGATGACTATCACAGGAACCACTGTTTCTCCATCATGACAAAGAAATACTTATTAATCTCATTATTACTATGGATATTTTTATCCCAATAACATTTCACAGGAAACTTTGAATCAATTTTTTGCCAGTAGGTGAAGTCCTGGAAAATTGGCATATTGATCATAAATAGTAATGTTTAAATCCTGCCTGATTTGACTTGGATCTCTCATCATGAAAGGTTTCCGTTCCATGACACTTGTACAGCCAGCTCCTGTGCAGCAGCAGCAAACTCCCAATTTAACACTCAAATCTAATCTCAAAATCTGTAAAATAAATTAGAACTGGCAGCCTAAATAAGAAATATTCTTTAGTCTGGGAACTGGCAGCAGCTTCTGCACATTCCAGTGTCCAATTAACTCCATATATGCAGAGAATAGGGGACATAGCTGGACAG